>NW_022987689.1:11443052-11610155 GCF_902827165.1 Trematomus bernacchii | reverse complement strand
CCCCCCCCCCCCCCCCCCCCCCCCCCACACACACACACATACATTAGCCGCGTTCACACCAAGTACTTTGCCGTACTTATTACCCCAGGGCGCTTAGTACAGATCGCGTTCACACCGGAATAAGTTCCCTGAGGGAAGATTACGCAAATGAGCCGCTGACGTCACTTCGTCTTCTTCTGCTTTGGGTTTACTGGCAGGCCGCAAACAACTTCACGGTGTATACTGCCACCCGAAGTCCCCGGAGTTGGGGACTGGCTTCAGTAGAAGCTGCTGGGACTCCCAGCAGCTTCTACTGAAGCCTTCCGAGTAAATCGCCAGAACGCCGACACCTCCTCATCTCCACCGCTCCCATGTTTTATTTTGTGTTGCCATAAGTTAGTCTCTCTGCGTTTGTGCGCTGGGCGAATGCTAATGCTAATAATGCTAATGCAAGGATAATAAAATGGCGGCTCTACAAAACATTTCAGAGTTTTACGGGGCGTGGTTTGCAATTCGCCCAGCCAACCAGAACTGGGGCACTTTTTTCCCCCAGGAAAGTACCATCTCTCAGCAGGCACTACAAATGGGGGTAAAAGTTCCCGGCACTCAGTACTCTTTTTGGTGTGAACGCGACATAAGGGGTACTAACGGAACTAAACGCGAAAAGTACGGGGAAAAGTACTCTGGTGTGAACGCAGCTATTGTGTTCTTTTTAACCAAATATCTCTCAGAGGGGCGTGGGGAGTGGCTCCTTATTTTCATCTAAAGTAACAGACAGAGAATCAGCACTTTTGAAACAGGGCTGAAACAGAAGGGATTATGGGATGCTGCAATGATCTGTTTGGTGTTTGGAGCCAAACACTTCTGAGACATGTTTTGTATATATCTGAGACCTATAATATATTGATGAAAAACAGTATAATAGGGGACCTTTAAATACCTGCGAACATTGTAATGGAGGGTATTATCTATATATAAAAAAATGTAAGCTGACAATTAATCAATTATTAGATTAAATGAATTGTTAAATTACCAATGTTATGTTGTAATAAATGTGTTTATTAAAACAATGCTTCGAGCAGTTATCAATACATTTCTATTAAATCTTATCGTGTGTCCTTAAATGATTATTACCACATCAGTCTAATATTGAATCATGATAATGGTTTAAAAAAGGAAAACTTACCAAAACAAGATTTTAAAAATACAAACATAACTTTTCTGAATCAATTAAATCTATTAAGTCAGTACTGTCACAAGCTGTCAACCCTGTCACGACAGGGTCAGTCCTGGCTGTCACACACACACACACACACACACACACACACACACACACACACACACACACACACACACACACACACACACACACACACACACACACACACACAATCTTCAAAATGTTTTACTTAGTGAATGACAAAAGCAATTTAAAGTTTAACTGAGAGGTTATTCATGTCAGAATTTAAGAATCTGCATAGCAACAGCTGAAAGATTGAAAATGATCACACCAGACAGAAGATTTTGCAGATCTTTTCTTGAGTGTGTGCAGAGGTTTTATCATGTAATTGGCGTGAGGTCAAACAAAGCAAACATAAGTCAGTTTCGATGTTCAGATATTCACACGCTTTCCCTGCCATCCCTTCTCACGCACACACCAGTGAAAAAGAATGTGGAATCTCTGCCAGAGTTTAATATATAATCACTAAACCTGATCTGATGCTAGCTGAATCCTCAGGCAATACCAAGCCAGTGCATAAAACCTTCCACTGTATGTGCTTTTGGCCAAGCCTGAACCTGTTCTTGCCCCTGAAGGCACAGAGGAATGTCATTTTGCCAAAACCAGCCTCAGTAGAGAACATGACGAACCCTTGATATGTCGGTGCTGTTAAGATGTTATTGGCACTTCCAATGAAGAAACATTAACTGCAGAACAAGGTGTGCATATAAACCTTCAAAGCAAAGGACGTTTTTTTAAATCTGCAAGGTTCAGAAATGTCCCACATCAGCTGTTTTTAAAGATAATTGGTGTAAAAGTGTTTTTTTACAACAATATGACTACCTGGTGATTATTCTTTCCTTACTGTCTACTACAGTTAACTGATAGGTTGCTAAGAATTCTTAAAAGGATTAAAAAAACATTTTAGATACAATCAGGGACATGTGATCAATGGGAAAATGCTATTTGTATTAAAAAAATATATTAGGAAACCATTCTACCGTACTCACATTTGTCTGTGACAGGGCCTGACATCTTAAGGGTGAAACTTGGTTTGATTCAATAATAAAAACATGCTGAGATGGGACAATATGTGTTCCTAACAGTTTAACATGTTCTCCATATGACCTGTTTTTGAAATTGAAAGAAATAAATATTTTTCTTCAGTATATTTAGATGTGGAAATATACGTTTCTGGTAGAATGACTATTAATCTTAATCTCGATGTAGTGCTAAGTGTTCGCACTGTCTGCACAGACAGACAGACACACAGACACACACACAGACACACAGACACACACACACACACACACACACACACACACACACACACACACACACACACACACACACACACACACACACACACACACACACACACACACACACACACATTATCTTCAAAATGTTTTACTTAGTGAATGACAAAAGCAATTTAAAGTTTAACTGAGAGGTTATTCATGTCAGAATTTAAGAATCCGCATAGCAACAGCTGAAAGATTGAAAATGATCACACCAGACAGAAGATTTTGCAGATCTTTTCTTGAGTGTGTGCAGAGGTTTTATCATGTAATTGGCATGAGGTCAAACGAAGCAAACATAAGTCAGTTTCGATGTTCAGATATTCACACGCTTTCCCTGCCATCCCTTCTCACGCACACACCAGTGAAAAAGAATGTGGAATCTCTGCCAGAGTTTAATATATAATCACTAAACCTGATCTGATGCTAGCTGAATCCTCAGGCAATACCAAGCCAGTGCATAAAACCTTCCACTGTATGTGCTTTTGGCCAAGCCTGAACCTGTTCTTGCCCCTGAAGGCACAGAGGAATGTCATTTTGCCAAAACCAGCCTCAGTAGAGAACATCACGAACCCTTGATATGTCGGTGCTGTTAAGATGTTATTGGCACTTCCAATGAAGAAACATTAACTGCAGAACAAGGTGTGCATATAAACCTTGAAAAGCAAAGGACGTTTTTTTAAATCTGCAAGGTTCAGAAATGTCCCTGTCTCCCTATAGCCAAACCGACTCCTCCTCTGATGAAGAGTCCCCCGGCCTGGTCCCAGTCACTCATCCCGCTCTGCTCTTCTTTGTCTCTGCTGGGGAGTGAGGGGGGTGTAATTGGCCGAGCCTGCTCAGGTGAAAGCAGACCTCTTGTCTGGGGACACAAAACCGTCTCTCTGTGTGTGTCTGTGAGGATCTGCAGTACTTCCTCCTTCTTTTCCACTTCTATGTTTATTTTGTCTTCCTGGCTGGGCGTGGCTGACCTACATTCTGATTCCCGCCAACTCATCTCCACTGCTGTTGTTCATCTCACTGATTGCCACTACTCACCTGCACCTGCTTAAAACCCTGGTTCCCATCCTCAGACTTCGCCAGTTCTTCGTTTATCCTTCAGTGGTAACTATCGTCCAGGCCTACTAGCAGTATTCTAGTAAACCTTTTGATACTCCTAGTGAAAGGTTATTCCTTTCTCACCCTGCATCTTTATTCTTCCAGACCTACACACACCTGCCGCTCTGCTTGCCACGTCCAGCCTCCGACTCCTCGTCTGAGTTCCCTCCGTGCTTCCACGCACACCAGCTCATCCAGACTACGTTCGCCAGCTCTGGATTCCCGGCTCTCCTCGGCGGTGTTTACTCCGTGCCTCCACGCACACCAGCTCATCCTGTCTACATTCGCCAGCTCTGGATCTCCGGCTCTCCACGCCGGTGCGCCCTCCGTGCATCTCCGCACCTCCGTCTCCCCCTGAGCTATCCAGCTCCACGTCTGTCTTCTCTGAGCTCCTCTCTACACCTTGCCTGTGCCGTGGTCAAATAAAGACTATTGTTTGACACTTCACCACTGCCTCCGTCTAGTGTTTGCGTAGCGGGTTCTCATCTCCAGTCACTTCTCGGGAAGCGTAACAGAAGAACTGGCCAACAATGAACCCCGCAGGCACTGGAGCGGATCCCGCCACAGTCCATCATGCCCTGTCTAGTCAGGGTTCCCTTCTGGGTCAACACGACCAGCTCATTCGGGCGTTAGTCGAGAGCAATCAATCCATGGCTCATCACGTCTCTGAGTTAGCTTGCCAGATCTCAGCTCTAACCAGGGGCGGACTGGCCATCTGTAGAATCTGGAGAACCACAGAACGGCCGGTCGTCAAGGGCCGTTGATGGCCGGCCAGCCCTTTAAAAAAAATGTGTTTAAAGTCATAATTTAAGTTGCGCTGACGGCCGACAGAGGGCGACAGCGGCCACTAATGCAGTTGTGTGGTTCTTATCTGTCAAATAATCACACACGAAGAAGAAAAAAGACCGGCCACATGAAGAGAAGGGATTAGATGCCGCGGCAGACAGGGAGAATGAAAAAACATGGATACAAATCAAAGAAAACGAAAAGAAAAAGGTGCGGCCGAGAAGGCAAGAGAAAAAAGTCACTCGCAGGTGGAAGCATATAAATGTCGCAAATTGACAGACCTTTTTGGCAGCAGCGCTGCTACAAGCACTATCAGCAGCAGCTTAGAACAAGTGCAAGATGATGAAGAGAATGATGAGGGCGCGAGTTCAGATATACAGCCAGCCTCCTGCGTTCATGATGAGAGACAGAGAGTTGAGCTGGTGGAAGAACCAGCTCAACTGGCACATACAAGTGCAGGGCAAGAGCAAGAGGTGGGTGAGAATGATCCCTTGAACTCAGTGGCATTTTCTCCTGGAGGCCAAGGGAAGCCAGGCTTCCCCTGTTTTTTTGGATTGTAGTTATCATTTTAATAAATAAATAAAAACACTTCGTTTAGTTTCGGTAATTATTCTGCCGGCCCATCTCTCCCCCATTCTCATTGAGTATTTTACAAAGAGTGAAACAGCGCCCCTCTAGATGATATGGTGAAACAGTAGATTGCACTCTCTGTTGCGAGAGGAGGCTAGCCGAAATTGGCTTCCCTTGGTGAAACAAAAAAAATGGAGGGATTGATCAGATGAGGCTCACGTCATGCCTCACAATCCAATCAAATCGCATCAACTTCAGTTCGTACTGTAACTGTCATCACCGCCCTTAAAAAGTAGCAAGCAACTGAAGCAAGTGCATTTATGGAGGGTGGAGATTTGGATTATTTCATAAAAAATTATTTTACTAAACTTCCGCTACTACAGCAGCAACTAAAAATGAAATCTGATGACAGGCCAATGCCCAAACTGGAGCTGTGTACAGAGAGGAAAAAAGGAGCGAATCGGACGTAAAACTTTAAATAATAAACAGCGGATTTCTAACATTTGACATTTCATGTGGCCGGACTGGGTCAGTTTCCAGGGCTGAATTTTAGTCCCAGTCCGCCCCTGGCTCTAACTACCTCGGCTGCAGTTTCTCTTGCCACTCCCAATCCAGCTTTTTCTCCTACTCCACGCCAGGATTTCCCCATCACCGACCCTGAGCCATTCCACGGTGAGGTGGAGAAATGCAGAGGATTTCTTTTCCAATGTAACAAAGTTTTTCGCCAGCGTCCTGTTTCGTTTGCAGCTGATGTTACCCGGATTAATTATGTTCTGAGTTTGCTCCGTGGCAAGGCTTTAACCTGGGCAGAGGCTTTGAGCTCTTCAGTGGACTATGACAATCTGCGTTTTGAATGCTTCTCTGAGCGTTTTTCTGCTGTCTTTGATCATCCCAATTATTCTGGCTCCGCCGAGAATCAGCTGCTCGGTTTACAACAGGGAAACCGGAGTGTGGCCGAATATTCCATCGAGTTTCACACACTCGCTGCAGAGGCTCGATGGGACGAGGCGGCTCTCAAGGCGGTGTTTTTGAGAGGATTAAAGGATCAGCTCCGGGATGAATTAGCTGCACGAGACGTTCCAGCGGATCTCCAAGATCTGATTTCCTTGGTGTCCCGCCTGGACTGTCGTTTGCGGGAGCGCAGAGCTGAGCGGACACAGCGGAATCCACCTGTCTCACACAGTAAGCCCAGTTTTTCCACCTACCCTGTTCCCTCTGTGTTTAAGTCTCCCTCCGTTTTCTCGCCGCCCAGCGGGCGCACCTCTTCTCACGAGGAGGCTATGCAACTGGGTCGCGCTAGACTATCTCCGGAGGAGCGTCAACGTCGGGCGTGTGCTGGCCAATGCATGTATTGTGGCAACGCTGGGCATGTCATTGCCAACTGTCCTGTACGCCCAAACGTGGGAGCTCGTCAGTGAGATTGGGGGTCCTGACGAGTCCACAGCCATCTTCTCTACCTCCTTCCTTGTGCCGTTTTCTAATACCCGCCAAGATTTGTGTTAATTCTATGACTTTGCCTATCCAAGCTCTCATTGATTCTGGTGCTGAGGATAGTTTTTTGGACCGTGAGCTAGCTGAACAGCTGGGACTCTGCCTGGAGCCGTTAGATGAACCTCTAACAGCCTATGCACTTAATGGACAAATAATCTCCTCTGTAACAGCACAGTCAGCCCCTTTGACATTGATCACCTCCGGCAACCACAGAGAGTTCATCCAGTTAAAGGTAATCTCTGCACCTTCCACACCTCTGGTATTGGGTTATCCGTGGCTTCGCACCCACAACCCACACATTGATTGGGTCAAGGGAAAGATCATTGAATGGGATCAGCACTGTCTCGCTAACTGTCTGTTATCTGCCGTACCTCCTGTCTCTGTCTCCCCAAACTCTGCTGCTTCTGTAGACTTAACTGGAGTTCCTGCGACCTACCACGACCTGAGATTGGTCTTCAGCAAGGAGAGGGCTCTCTCTCTTCCTCCTCATCGGCCCTACGACTGCTCTATAGATCTGTTTCCTGGGGCTCCTCTACCCACCAGCCGCCTCTACAACCTGTCCCGTCCTGAGAAGGAGGCTATGGAGCTATATATCACGGACTCAGTGGCTGCTGGGATTATTCGTTCTTCCTCCTCTCCCGTGGGTGCCGGTTTCTTCTTCGTTGGCAAAAAGGATAAGTCACTGCGACCTTGCATTGACTTTCGTGGGTTAAACAACATTACTGTTAAGAACAAGTACCCATTACCCCTTCTCACCTCTGCTTTTGAACCTCTCCATGAGGCAACCCTGTTCACCAAGCTTGACCTTAGGAACGCCTATCATCTGGTCCGTATCCGTCAAGGGGATGAATGGAAGACGGCTTTCAACACTCCCTTAGGTCATTTTGAATACCTAGTCATGCCCTTTGGACTCACTAACGCTCCAGCAGTATTTCAGGCTCTGGTCAACGATGTTCTGCGTGATTTCCTTAACCGCTTTGTCTTTGTATACATAGACGACATCCTGATTTTCTCCAAAGACCAGGAGGAACACGAGAACCATGTCCGCCTGGTGCTTCAGAGACTGCTGGAGAACAAACTCTATGTCAAGGCTGAGAAGTGTGAGTTCCACCAGAACCGGATCAGCTTCCTGGGCTATATCATTAGTCAGGGCAGAGTGGAGGCAGATTCTGGAAAGATCGAGGCTGTGGTCGAGTGGCCAGCCCCTACTACGAGGAGGGAGCTTCAGAGGTTTCTGGGCTTCGCCAACTTTTACCGCCGCTTCATCAGGAACTTCAGTAAGGTTGCTGCACCTCTCTCAAGACTCACCTCTGTCAACATTAAGTTCTTCTGGACCCCAGAGGCTAATGAGGCTTTTCTCAAACTCAAGTCCCTGTTCACCTCTGCTCCCATCCTCATCCAGCCAGACTCTGAGAAGCAGTTTATTGTGGAGGTTGATGCGTCAGACACTGGGGTGGGAGCTGTCTTGTCACAAACTGCTGGTTCTAATAACATCCTTCATCCTTGTGCTTTCTTTTCACGCCGCCTCTCTCCTGCTGAGCGCAATTATGACGTTGGAAACAGGGAGCTTCTGGGAGTAAAGTTGGCGTTAGAGGAGTGGAGACACTGGCTCGAGGGCAGCAAGCAGTCATTCCTGGTCTGGACAGACCACAAGAACCTCGCCTACATCCAGTCAGCGAGACGGCTGAACTCTCGACAGGCCAGATGGGCTCTCTTCTTCAGTCGCTTCAATTTTAGTCTCACATACCGTCCAGGTTCCCGGAATGTTAAGCCCGATCCAGACTGTACTCTTCTGACTCTCCCGAGCCCTCTGCTGGTTCAATCCTGCCAAAGAGTTGTGTTGTAGGCGCCCTCTCTTGGGAGATTAATAACACCATCCAGGAGGCTTTGAGAGAGCAACCAGATCCTGGTAACGGTCCTCCGAACCGTCAGTTCGTTCCCGATGCTGCTCGCTCCAAGGTTCTACAGTGGGTCCACAGTTCCCGGTTCTCCATCCATCCCGGAGTAAACCGCACACGCTCTCTTCTTAAGAGACACTTCTGGTGGCCAACTGTCAACAAGGACACTCAGGAGTTTGTTTCTTCCTGTCCCACGTGTGCTAGGAGTAAGTCCTCCCACCAAACACCTGCAGGATTGCTTCAGCCTCTACCCATCCCTAGTCGTCCCTGGTCACATATCGCCTTGGACTTTGTTACCGGTCTGCCTCCCTCCCAGGGTAACACCACAATTCTCACCATTGTTGATAGATTCTCTAAGTCTGCCCACTTTGTAGCTCTTCCTAAGCTCCCTTCAGCCTTGGAGACCTCCCAACTCCTCTCTGTACACGTTTTCCGGCTACATGGAATCCCTTCTGACATAGTTTCTGACCGCGGTCCTCAATTCACCTCTCGAGTGTGGAAGGAGTTCTGTCAATCCCTGGGAGCTTCTGTCAGTTTAACATCCGGATATCATCCCCAGTCAAACGGTCAGACTGAGCGAACCAACCAGGACCTGGAGTCAGCCCTCCGCTGCATCGTTGACCGTAACCCCTCTACCTGGAGCTCCCATCTTCCCTAGGTTGAGTACTCGCATAATTCCCTAACGTGTTCTGCTACTGGTCTCTCCCCGTTTGAGGCTTCTTTGGGGTACCAGCCGCCCCTGTTCCCTGAAGAGGAGAGAGAACTAGCAGTTCCCTCAGTCCAGCAGCATGTTCGTCGTTGTCAAAAGATCTGGAGAGACACTCGCTCTGCTCTCCTCCTGACTTCAGCTCGGAACCAACAGTCGGCCAACCGCCACAGACAAGCTGCTCCTCCTTACGTCCCAGGTCAGTCTGTCTGGTTATCTTCCAGGAACATTCCTCTCCTCACAGAATCGAAGAAGTTGTCTCCACGCTTCATTGGTCCCTTCTCCATTCAAAGGATTATTAACCCCTCTGCAGTCCGGCTGAAGCTTCCCAGAACATTGAGAGTCCATCCTACTTTTCATGTCTCCCAGATTAAGCCTGTTCACACCAGTGACTTGAGCCCTCCGGCCGTTCCCCCTCCTCCCCCCCGAGTCATTGATGACCATCCTGCCTACACAGTGCACCGTCTCATGGACGTCAGGCGCCGGGGCAGGGGCTTACAGTATTTGGTGGACTGGGAGGGTTACGGTCTCGAGGAGCGATGCTGGGTCCCTCGCTCCCGAGTCCTGGACCCTGTAATGATAAGGGCCTTTCACAGGGCTCATCCAGACAAGCCTGGTGGTCGCCAGGAGGCTCCCGTTGAGGGGGGGTACTGTGAGGATCTGCAGTACTTCCTCCTTCTTTTCCACTTCTATGTTTATTTTGTCTTCCTGGCTGGGCGTGGCTGACCTACATTCTGATTCCCGCCAACTCATCTCCACTGCTGTTGTTCATCTCACTGATTGCCACTACTCACCTGCACCTGCTTAAAACCCTGGTTCCCATCCTCAGACTTCGCCAGTTCTTCGTTTATCCTTCAGTGGTAACTATCATCCAGGCCTACTAGCAGTATTCTAGTAAACCTTTTGATACTCCTAGTGAAAGGTTATTCCTTTCTCACCCTGCATCTTTATTCTTCCAGACCTACACACACCTGCCGCTCTGCTTGCCACGTCCAGCCTCCGACTCCTCGTCTGAGTTCCCTCCGTGCTTCCACGCACACCAGCTCATCCAGACTACGTTCGCCAGCTCTGGATTCCCGGCTCTCCTCGGCGGTGTTTACTCCGTGCCTCCACGCACACCAGCTCATCCTGTCTACATTCGCCAGCTCTGGATCTCCGGCTCTCCACGCCGGTGCGCCCTCCGTGCATCTCCGCACCTCCGTCTCCCCCTGAGCTATCCAGCTCCATGTCTGTCTTCTCTGAGCTCCTCTCTACACCTTGCCTGTGCCGTGGTCAAATAAAGACTATTGTTTGACACTTCACCACTGTCTCCGTCTAGTGTTTGCGTAGCGGGTTCTCATCTCCAGTCACTTCTCGGGAAGCGTAACAGTGTCTGCAGCGCCACAAGGTCAAAAGGACATGCCGTTTTCACACACACACACACCAACCCTGTCTCCTAGAAATTACGTTCCCACAAAACTAAACTGCATTCTCAAATACGTTTCGCAAGAAACGTATTTCCTTCCACGTTACGTTTGTTATGAACATATCTTAAATACGTTTATTTTCTACATATCTTCTAGAAACCTATTTTCTCTCATATGACGTTTGTTATGAACGTATCTTAAATACGTTTGCTTTCTACCTATATTTGCCATTTCTTTTCTAGCTTATAATAATGATAATAGTCATTTATTAATATCATTTTAGAGCAAACTTATTTTCGCGCTGGCTGGCGGCTGACTTTTCAGTTGACCAAATCCGTTATGCTGGTTAATGCTTAATAATCACAATATTGTTTGTAGTCGTTTCATACAGCATTCTCAATTACGTTTAACAAGAAACGTCTTTTGTCCCACGTTATGTTTGTTCTGAACATATCTTAAATACGTTTGCTTTCTACCTATCTTTGACATTTCTTTTCTAGCTATAATAATGATAATAGTCATTTATAAATATCATTTCAGAGCACACATTTGAAATCGACGATCTGGCTTGATATCCTATGGTTAAATTAAAATCAGTAGGCGAGGCTGTAATTTCGCCAGCTGCGAGGCAGAAAATAATAGTTTTAACATGCCAAAAAGCTGCTGTGTCGTTTATTGCACCTCAAACATTAAAACAAATCCAGAGTTACGTGTTTCTGTACTTCCTCTAAGAAGAAAGGACAGTATACAACAGAAGAGCTCTGTGGCTTCAGGCTGATCGCCGTTCAAATGACAGCTGGTTTCCCCAAAAGTGGGCAGGGCTGTAAAGTGACGTAGGAAAGATCCTCAGCTCGCTGATTGGATGTTTTAGCCGCAATGCACGTCGGGATATGGTGTTAATGCGATATGAAATCCGAAAAAAAATCAGAATTTAGGATGGCCGAAGACACTACACTACCCATAATCCCCAGCTATCGTTTGGGACTACAGTCCCGTTGACAAACCCCGTGATTAATCTTCAAGCTCTGGGATTGGATGTTGGAGTGGCAGTGCGCCAAGGTTACGCCGAGCGCCAAACAGCTCTTTGAAATGGAACGAAACCACGGCAGACTTTCCAAAACTGGACTCGAACGCCCCCCCCAGAACTACAGATGCTGGCTATTGTGTTTTGCAACATGTTCTATGGCACGTCTCTACTGGGAATTGTAGTTTTAAAAGACGTTTTCGTTTTTCCCAAAATTAGAAGTTGATTGTATTAAACTGTGTACAGCCCTGGAGGTTTAGGGGATAGGAAACAAATTGGTGTGTACAAATGTAAAACATGTAATTAATAAATGGGTGAAAATCGCTTGTGTCCATAATGGGAAGCATTAATATATACCCACATGCCAGCTCATTGTTACTTTGTAATTCTACTCCACTACAATTCAGAGGTTAACCTGGTATTTTTACTCCACTACATTTATTTTAGTTACTTTGCAGATTCTGATTAATGATGTGAAATATAAACAACCCTTAAAGCAGACTTTAGTTACACCTGAGTAAAATTCAGGGAAAGGTGATTGTCAAGTGCCAACAATCAGGAGAGATATTAGTTGGTGCTTGAGAAGACTAAACATTTATCTGCAGATCTCTATAAAGTATATTCATTACTCGTTATTCTCTACTAATAGTTAATTAAAGACTGTATATAATAGCTATTTTGCACATCCCTTTCAAGATTTTCTAAGGTTTATTGACATATCATATACACAACTATGTTGAAGTTATGCAATTAATGAAAAACTTGGGTCACAGGTTTCTCAACAGTGTATTACAAGACATCTATCAATATGTGTGTATTCCTCCACCATTAAACTCAAATTCTGCACATGTCTTATACTATCTACATACATAAGAGTATAATTAATATATATATAATATCAGTTAAAATAAGTGCTTCAACACAGTTAACATTGCAGGAAAGCAATATATTAGACGTTAAGTACTTTGTCAGGCTTAATATTTATCTGTAGATAGATACCCCCAAAGCTTTTTTCTTATTTGAAAGAAAACCTAAAGTGTTCTTTAATGTGTTAATAAAGGTTAATTAGTTTGTCTGTTTTGCACATCCTCATATTAATATCAGGCACTAAACTGTTTTATTGTAGAGATCACTTACAGTATCTTCTTGATTTTTTATATTCTATATTTCTATCATTGACCTTCTACTTTCCCCCTATGAAAGTATGTACTCTTAATATTTTATTCATCAAATAACATTATTCAACAAAAATAACATTATTCAACAAAAATAATTAAATAACGTGCTTTAACCACTAGGCGGTGCACACAAGGTACACACAGCATACTAATAATAACTTTGTTAGTGTAGGACACTTATGTATGTATAACATCTGAAGATGTGTAGTTTTATTCATGTTTCTACATAATTGTACAGGATATTGCTATATTATTTCTCATGTTTTACTTCTACACATTAATATCTGATTTGTAAAACATCACAGACAGAAAGGTATATCCGTCATTTAATGGTAAGCTATTGAAATTGTGATTCCATAGATGTGTCTCCCATCACCCAAATCCCCTGACTATTCTCTCAACTCAGTATTTACATTCTTATATTCAAAGAAAATCAGTAATATCTTTAAAAACTACAAGTCCTTTTCTATCAGCTGTGCACCGTTATGGTGTAAATATAACCTATCTACCAATTGGATCAAATATAAAAGTCAGCCGTATTAGTATTGATACTGCAAGGAGACGTATTTTGTGAAAAGAAATGTAAGATGTTGTTTAATTGTTGATATATTTATGATCCACGTCACGTATTCAGTTTCGGCGGCAGTTCTTCCTGTTTGTCCAGAAGTCTTCTCATCAGGGCTCTATAAATAAAGAACTATGGCAGATGTGTAATATTTAATGCAGCCGAACCGTGTATTACAATAACGTTATGTGATGACTTTCAAAGAGAAAAGCAAGAACACTCGGAATAAAGTATTATTATTATTTTTTTTAATGTTTTCGGATTTCACATCGCATAAACACCATATCCCAACGTGCATTGCGGCTAAAACATCCAATCAGCGAGCTGAGGATCTTTCCTACGTCTGTTTCCGGTATTGTTCCTGTAATGAAATAGCATTTATGCTACATTGAAGGGTGGAATTGACTACACATCTTCAGAAACATAATTTGCTTCAGATATATACTGTAACTCATAGCAATATTGTAACCATTAAGAAAAGCCAACTGCATTAAAAACCCAGTTAACAAACACAAGGTAAAGTATTTTTCCTTCAGTAATGAAGATGTAATTCCAATGTAGACACACCTGGGGTCGCTGTTCAGTCTGTTACGCTGAGCCATGCATTGTCTGGAACGTAAAAGGGACGAAGAAGACAAAGTGAAGTGACGTACTTCCGGTTCAATGTGAAAACATTCCCAGTTAAACCATAGATATATATAAAAACATATGTTTATATATATCTATGAGTTAAATAACATAAACAAATCGCTTAATAAAAAGATAAAACACTGGCATGTAATTTACGTTTGGATTAAATAGAATGGTTTTGAATAATAGATGAGAGTAAAATCTACGTCACAGCCCCACCCACTTTTGGGGAAACCAACGCCGTCATTTGAACGGTGATCAAGCCTGAAGCCACAGAGCTCTTCTGCTGTCCTTAGAGGAAGTTTGAGGTGTTTGAGGTGCAATAAACGACACAGCAGCTTTTTGGCATGTTAAAACTCTGCCTCGCAGCTGGCGAAATTACAGCCTCGCCTACTGATTTTAATTTAACCATAGGATATCAAACCCGATCGTCGATTTCAAATGTGTGCTCTAAAATGATATTAATAAATTACTATTATCATTATTATAAGCTAGAAAAGAAATGTCAAAGATAGGTAGAAAGCAAACGTATTTAAGATATGTTCAGAACAAACGTAACGTGGGACAAAAGACGTTTCTTGTTAAACGTAATTGAGAATGCTGTATGAAACGACTACAAACAATATTGTGATTATTAAGCATTAACCAGCATAATAACGGATTTGGTCAACTGAAAAGTCAGCCGCCAGCCAGCGCGAAAATAAGTTTGCTCTAAAATGATATTAATAAATGACTATTATCATTATTATAAGCTAGAAAAGAAATGGCAAATATAGGTAGAAAGCAAACGTATTTAAGATATGTTCAGAACAAATGTAACGTGGGACAAAAGACGTTTCTTGTTAAATGTAATTGAGAATGCTGTATGAAACGACTACAAACAATATTGTGATTATTAAGCATTAACCAGCATAATAACGGATTTGGTCAACTGAAAAGTCAGCCGCCAGCCAGCGCGAAAATAAGTTTGCTCTAAAATGATATTAATAAATGACTATTATCATTATTATAAGCTAGAAAAGAAATGGCAAATATAGGTAGAAAGCAAACGTATTTAAGATACGTTCATAACAAACGTCATATGAGAGAAAATAGGTTTCTAGAAGATATGTAGAAAATAAACGTATTTAAGATATGTTCATAACAAACGTAACGTGGAAGGAAATACGTTTCTTGCGAAACGTATTTGAGAATGCAGTTTAGTTTTGTGGGAACGTAATTTCTAGGAGACAGGGTTGCACACACACACACACACACACACACACACACACACACACACACACACACACACACACACACACACACACACACACACACACACACACACACACACACACACACACACACACACACACACACACACACACACACACACACACACACACACACACACACACACACACACACACACACACACACACACGACTTGACTTGTGACTTGTGTATTGCTTGACCTGAGCAATGACTTGACTTGCTTGACTCTCACCACAGTGACTTGGGACTTGCTTGAGACTTATCAAGACTTGAGACTTGCTCATGACTTGCAAATGTATGACTACTCCCACCTCTGAGCAAGACTGGACACTTCATCCAAGTTTGCTCTTGTGGAAATTGTTCACAGAGTTGAGTAGATGTAGGTCGCTGGCTTTGTAATATAAATTACATTTAATTTATACAGCGCTTTATTTTTAATGATTATTATTGTTCTTATAAAGCACAATATTTGATTACATTTGAACTTGTTACTTTCCACCACTGCTGGCGGTAATGCACCTCTGAACTCGTTGTCAACCGCCAATACAAACTAAATAATGACCTGGGGGCGGAAGCGGAACTACCAATGTGTTTAGCTTGTACGTATCAACAACTCTTAACGTTTTACACTTTAGCATTTTCTTGCACCCCCATCTATCTCCAACGAACCCCTCTACAGTTTCACCCCCGGTCCAAATTCCAAGATGTTTAACAGACAGACCAGCCTTATAGTATGTATCTATAAACAGCTTTCTTTCAGTGTGGTTAGCTTAGCTACGAGTGCTGGTTGCTAGCTCGGATACCTTCATTTAGCCCCGAATATGTATCCCCTTTTGTTAAAAGGTTAGACCAAAATATATATTTATATACCTTGTTTCCTTCAATAGTAACCAACATTGTGTGAAAAAAGCATCACCAAAACCTTTAAACACAATCATTGCACACTAAACTCATCACCTTGAAGCAGGCGTTAACGTTAGCGAACAATTGACTTATTACGAGCTCACATAAACAGTTTAGTTAAATGCTATAATGCAGAATTCGCCCAATGCATTTCACCGTGACAAGAAATGGAAGTGACGTCTCTCGAGGCAAGAACCATTATGTTTAAGTTTTCATTGATAATGGCCCCATTCCCTGTATGTTTAGGGATTGTGCGTTCTGGCTGTCTTAAGGCTTTTTGGGATACCAAAATAGAACAGAGAGAGAGAGATCATTAAAATTAATAATAACACCCTAGTGACAATTTTAATTAAAAAAGGCTATAATAAAAAAAGTGATGAATCGCATTTTTTTTCAATTATAATCTAATTTAACAATTTAATTCACACTTCACAATTTTTGTAGTATCATCAGGCGTAAGTAAATATCCCGCTGGTTTTGTAACAATATTATACAAATGTTCTTACAGTCTTTAGAAAATAAAGATATTTACATATGACTACTGTTATAAACGTGTGTCTTAAATGCTATCTAAGGAATCTCCACTTTCCTTTCCTGTGTTTAGTTGGACCCATACATGGATGAGAACTTCATCAAGCAGGCATTTAGCGCTATGGGAGAATCACCGTTTGGAGTAAAGATCATCACTCACAGGATAACAGGGTAAGATATACAGAGCACATTATGCCATACACCTGCCCTTCTTTTCAAGCTTTGAGGACAACTGTTACAATATTAGATGTGCTGGTAGGTTTCCTCATCAGACATGTCGAGCAGAGGTTGATGGCTTTGGCTTAAATGTAGGGATGCTCCGATCGACCGGCCGCCGATCGTTATCGGCCGATATTCACTCTCTGCCGATCGATCGGTGCTCTCTATAAAGGCCGATCAGGAGAGCCTATCACATGACGTAAAATACATGACACTTTTCTCTGTGCGCGGCAAAACAAGCTCGCCAAAATGGCTTCACCAGTCTGGCAGTATTTTAAGGTGTCCGAAAAAGACAATAAAATAGCGGTATGCAACGTGTGTGAAGCAGAAATCCTGCAGCTCCACCCGCTGTGACGGACCGGTGAGCGGAGCGAAACACACACTAAGAGTTAGACCTAACACACTTAGCTATTTTATCTACCTCTGGAACAAGCTAAACTAGTATATATGTATTACTCACTGTCGGGTAGGGCTGCTCGATTATGGCAAAAATCATAATCTCGATTATTTGGGTCAATAATTGATATCACGATTATTAAAAACGATTATCCATTTACTTTGAAAACATCAATTTATTGGAGAAATTGTTTTTGAACAGTATGTTTTTAACAGTTGATTACCCTGAACTTTAAGTATAATTCAACTGAAAAACCAATTAAAAAATGTTTTAATTAAAAAAGTAATAATAATAATAATACAAAAATAATCGTTTTATTTCGATTACGTTGTTTTCGTAATCGTTGCAAGCCATAATCGTAATTGCGATTAAAATACGATTAATTGAGCAGCCCTACTGTCGGGTCACTCATTACTGGATCAGCGAGCTGCATGAGACGATACTGACAGGCTGTCAGGAGAGAGAGAGAGAGAGAGGAAAAGAGAGCGCTTCCGCTCGTTTCTCCCGTGTTATTATCCAACGTTAATGTAAACTAACGGGAGGCTGTGGCTCAGTGGGTAATGCGCTGAACTTCGAATCAGGGGGTAGCAAGTTCGAGTCCCACTGCAGTCAGCATGTCGTTGTGTCCCTGGGCAAGACACTTCACCCAAATTGCTCCTGTGGGGATTGCCCACAGTACTGCATGTATGTAAGTCGCTTTGGATAAAAGCGTCTAACAAGTAACATGTAATGTAAACTTGAATAATGTACTTTATTTGAATGCAATAATTATGTTGGTTGTTGTTTGTGGAAGCGCATCATGTATTGAAAAATTAATCTGAACTTTTCGATCCGTTACGATTATAAACTGAAGCAATATAAAAATGAGCTCATTAACTGAGTTTTAAACATCATTTTAAATGGAAGATCCCCATAGCCCCCACCCACCCTATGATCGGATCGGTATCGGCCGATACTGATTCCGGTGATCGGCCCCAAAAACCCTGATCGGAGCATCCCTACTTAAATGTTAGCCCGCCTGCACAAACACAGTTACAGGTAGCCCTGCAAGGGTCAAGGCTAGGGCTGCCCTCAACTAAAGATTTTTCTGGTCGACCAATAGTCGTCAATTAAGGCGATTAGTCGACTAATCGTCGCACGTTTATGATATATTATGATTATAAATATATACATATTTTATCATTCTTTTTTTTCCTCACAAAATGTTTTCTGTTTCAAAGGCTGATAAAGAGCGTTATTATAAAAGCATGTGTGCTTCACATAAAATATTAAATAAAACTATAATAATGAACCTTTTGAAATATAAATCAAATGTAGAGAGTGCATGATAGTCACAGCGCACCGCACGGACGCAGCGGTCCGCCCGTCAGCGGTATAAGCCTGCATTCAGGAAGCTGCGCTCTGATGGTGTGTATATGGAGGAGACTTTTTGCCGTCGTAGTCTGCATGTCCTTTACATGCTCAGAAGGATCCACACTTTGGACCAAATTAACTCAATGACCAGGCACAGCTCTGAATGAAGTCTGAGGGGGTTTTCGGCTGATGCGTCATAGCACATGCAGCGCACGGATGGAGCTTTTTTTAAATTTTTTTGACTAATGAAAAATGTGTCGACAAATACTTTTTTCGACGACTAACGTTTAGTCGACTAATTGGGGGCAGCCCTAGTCAAGGCTAACCTATAGCATACCCTTTAGTTGAAGGCTAAATAATCAGGTTGCCTTTTTAAGGTGGTTTTAATGTTTTTGATTTAATACTAAATGTTTCTCTTTCTCTGTCCTCTTGCAGTGGTTCAGCCGGATACTGCTTTGTTGAGCTTGCAGACGAAGGAAGTGTCAACCGCTGTGTCCAAAGACTAAATGGAAAACTTGTTCCTAGATCAAACCCGGTCAGTTTCATGGTTTAATTTCAAAATACTTACCGTTATACCTTTCATTCATCCACTAGTCTTGGTCCTCCTTTTGCACTACATTAACTCTTACTACTGACTGTTGATAAGTCAACATATTATTAGGCTGTAATTTGGCTCCGTAACAGACCAGATTCTGCAATTTTCTGTTTGTGTTATAATAAAATAACACTATTCTGCCTTCCCTGTGGGTTTTAATTGTAAGTGTTTACAAATAAGCGATATTAAATACCAGTAACACATTTTATTTATTGATAAGTAAAACTATATTCTTTATCAGCTGCACTAAAAGCCAACCTCATTGGTCTGGTGATGTAAAATAAATTTAAAAAATGTCCCGCTAGCGCAGAAATGATCCAACATTGTAATATTCTGTTCTATGGACATATAAGTGTCTACATAAACAGATGAAGTGGACTACTTGTGACATTCCGAGTGTCCATCTTTATTCAACTGGCGCGTAACATGCACACATGCATTACGTCATTAACGTGATCTCCGTAATCAAAGATCTTGTATTCACCAAGATGTTACATCCCCCTTCTTTAGAAAAGAATAGTATAGCTGCCATAACAAATTATAACCATATGCATTTAAAGCATTTAAAATGAATGTGCGTCTTAAGGCACTATATCTACTAATTGTGATTACTCTATCACTGAGGGAATATTATAAGGCTGGTACATCAACATTTAGTAAACACTTCTGCAGTTAAACTTATCTTTTTTGAACAGTTGCCCAGACATAATTCTAATAGAGCATGTCGTACTGCTTCTGAAACAAAACTGTTTTTAAATTTCTAAACAAACAAAAATCACAGTGCATTGTCAGTGTTGCATTATAAACAGATTCACTCAAAGTGCACTGTCAGTATTGCATTTCCCTCTCCTTTCTTTTTTCATAGGTCTAACACATCTCTTGGCTTCACTATGCGGCCTGATCTTGTGATTTTATTGTAAACAATGTGTGATTGCTCTCTGGGGCCTGTTTGTTTCTCAGTGTCCTGCTGCAAAGTCTCAGTGTTCTCAGGCTCCAACTGCTCGTCTGATGGAGTCTCCTGATCTGTGTCACTCTCACACGTTTGTAGAAGGTGACGCCTGTTGCGCCGAAACTTGTGACCTCCGTCCGTGCAGATGTTGTAGGATCTCTGGGTACCTGCTGGCTCGACTACTGTTGCAGGTTTCCATGTCCCTGTTGGAAGCTGGAAGCGGATCGTGGCTCCCACTGGTAGTGCAGGCAGTGATCTGGCATTCCTGTCATAATATTGTTTTTGTCGTGTTTGACACTGTTTTCTCCTGCTGTGAACGGTGCTGTGACAGGCAAGCTCTGGTTGTAGATGCTTTTCAGTGGTGGGAAGGATGGAACGCAGACGCTTGCTCATGAGTAGCTGCGCTGGCGATTTCAAACCATCCACTGGTGTGTTTCTATACTCCAACAAGCTGAGGTACAGGTCAGTTCTCTGAGCGTGTGCTTTGTCCATGAGAGCTTTGGCAGTCTGAACTGTTTTTTCTGCTAGCCCGTTGCTCTGTGGATACAGAGGACTGCTTGTGACATGCTTGAAGTCCCATGCATGAGCAAAAGTTTTAAACTCTTGTGAACTGTAGCAAGGTCCATTATCGCTGACTAGTGTCTGCGGTATTCCAAATCGAGCGAACATGGCCTTCAGCTTTTGGATGACTACTGAGGAGGTGAGGCTGGTGATTTTTTCTACCTCAAAGAACCTACTATAATAGTCAACTACAACTACATAGTCAGTACTGTTCCATGTGAACAGATCAGTGGCTATTACTTGCCAAGGTTGTTCTGGGATTGGGTGTGACATCATAGGCTCTTTTGGGAGTGAGCTGCGTCGCTCAAGGCAGGTACTGCAGGTCCAGTGGCGGCGCCAGGGTATTTTTGTTGGGTAATCTATGGTAGGGCTAACCCATACAGTGGTGGTGCTCAAGTCAGTATTTGCAATTTAATTACATACACGCTATATCGCACCCCGTGAAACAGTGAAATGCCACACGTGAGGTTTAGATTATTTCCCTTTCTCAATCAAAATGGAACTGTATGAAATAAAACGGCACATTTGTCTTATAGTAAATAAAAAGGGATCACTATGAACGGACGTATGATAGTACACGTTGAAGATCCCATAGGGATACTGAATGGCGGTTCCGATTGATCTCAATCAGTAATGCATGACGCAGACCCAACGTTTCGTTGCTCTGATTGGCTGTAGGTCTATTCAAATTGCATTCGGAGGCATTTTGATCTGACCGCGGCCGCGCTGATATTATAACGCCAGATAATTTCCACACCTTTAGTGTATACAACTCCCCCACTACTTAGACTATTCCTTGCACCCCTCTTCTATAAGCCCGAATGGTCTCAACCATATTGCATCAGTAACCACTTGTTGTTACAGCAGGATCAGTTTGTGTGTTGTGGACACGACCCGTATATTTTCGCAATCCGTGTTCTCAACATTTTGCATTTAGCTTATTATTGAATTGAATTTGCTTACTTTAACATCACTTTTCATGGTGGGGCTAAGGTGGGGCTAAGCCATTTCTTGGTATGGCTGTAGCCTACCCCAGCCATACCCTGGCGCCGCCACTGTGCAGGTCCCTACTAATGTCTCTATCTGCTTACCCATCCTTGGCCAGAACAGCACATCTCTTGCACGTTGTTTGCACTTTTCCATCCCTAAGTGTCCAGTGTGAATGCGTGAAAGCATTTCAGCCCTGAGTGAGTGCGGCACGATGATTTTCTCTCCTTTCAGTAGGATGCCATCTGTCTCTGATATCTCATCCCTATGATTCCAATACTCTGAGACTGCAGGTGGACATTTTTTGTTTTTCTCGGGCCACCCTGCTTGGATCACCTGTCTCAGCACTGAGAGCTGCTCATCTTTGGCTGTAGCGGCTCTGATCTCTGCCATTTTGCGGTCGCTTACCGGAGCGTTGCTGATCACAGTGTGTATTTGGTAGTCCATGCCCTCACTCATGGAGCGGTCGTAACACTCAAGTGGCTTTCTGGACAGAGTGTCTGCGACGGGGATTTGTTTTCCTGGTTTGTGCTCGATAGTGATGTCATATCTCTGTAGCTGCAGTATCATGCGTTGCAGACGCAGTGGTGCAGCTGCTAAGGGCTTACGCATGATTGACTCAAGTGGCTTATGATCTGACTCGACGATCACCTGTCGTCCATACAGGTATTGATGAAACCGCCTACATCCAAAGAGCACTGCGTATAGCTCCTTTTCGATTTGAGCATAGTTCTCTTCAGTTTCAGTCAGTGTCTTTGATGCGTATGCGACTGGTTTCTCTTCCTGGAGCAGGACAGCTCCTAAGCCGTGTTTGGAAGCATCGACTTGTAACTTCACATCCTTTGTGTGATCGAAGTAGGTGAGTACTGGGCCAGGCTCCTGTGTTAGGATGTCTTTTACTCGTTGGAAGGCTGCATCATGATTTGAGTCCCACACAAACTCACTGTTTTCCTTTATCAGTTGCCGGAGTGGAGCTGTTGCCTCTGACATTCTCGGGGCGAACCTGGAAAGGTAAGTGACCATGCCCAGTATGGTCTCCAACTCTGCCTTGCTTTGTGGGTTAGGCATTTCTTTGATGGCCTTAATCTTGTTCGGGTCAGGGCGGATGCCTTCTCGTGTCAGCTTGTGCCCAAAATAGCTTACCTCAGGCACACAGATTTTGCACTTGTCCTGATTCAGCTTTATGCCTTTTTCTCTGGTTCTCTCCAGCATGGCACGCAGGCTAGCGTCGTGCTCCTCTTTGGTGCGGCCGTAGACTATGATGTCATCTACGATGGCGGCAACGCCTGGAAGCCCCTCATAGGCCTCATCCACTCTCCTCTGGAACTCATCCTGTGCAGATATGATTCCAAAAGGCAGTCTCTTGAAACGGTACCTGCCGTAGATCGTGTTGAACGTGGTTAGCATAGATGAGTCGTGTGTGAGTTTTATATTCCAGTATCCAGATCTGGCGTCTAGTACACTGAAATACTGTGCTCCAGCCAGTTTTGGTGTGACGTCATCTAGAGTAGGGAGTGGATAGTGGGGTCTTTGGATGGCTTTGTTCAGGGCGCGGGGGTCTAGGCATATTCTCAGCCTATTTGTTTTCGGCTTTTCCAACACTACTAGTGCATTAACCCATTCAGTTGGCTCTGTGACTTTTTGGATAACGTCCAGTTTTTCCATGTCGTCCAACTCATTCTTGAGCCGGTCACGCAGAGCATATGGGATGCGACGAGGTGGACATACCACTGGTGGTACAGAGGGTTTGAGTTGGAAACTGCATTCTCCAGGAAACAGTCCGATGCCTTCAAACACATCAGCAAACTCTTCCATCATGGTTGTGTGTGTTATCGGCTTTGCATCAACTACATGTATCATTTTGACTAGGTTTAAATCTAGACATGCTCTTAAGCCTAACAGAGGTGGAGCATTTGTATGGACTATGTCAAAACCTATCATGGCTGTTTTCTCACCGTGTTTACATGTCAGTCTACATGTTCCTTCTGCTTTTATCCTGTGCCCACCATAATCTGAGAGTTTGCTTGATGGGGGGCCTAGTATTACACTTCCATATATCTCGCGGAATGTGTCTGCTGGTATAATACTAGTCTGAGCACCAGTGTCCATTTTAAACTTCAGTTTGTGCCTCGCTTTTCCTATTTCTACTTCTGCATATGCCTGTTCTCTATCTGTGTGTTCATGCTCTTTTATGATAGCATCAATATAGAGTTCTGGTTCTTCTAGTGACTGTTCGGCACTGTTTGAGATGGTATGCAATTTTCTGGGATTATATCTCGTCTGTGGCTGCTGTGTTTGTGACCTACACACTTTAGCAAAGTGGTTGGGCTTATTGCATTTGCTGCATTGGCGACCCTTTGCTGGACATTCCTCAGTGCGACTGTGCTCCCTCCCGCATGCTCCACATTCCTTGCTCCTCACGGTGCTGTTACGATCATTCCATGTCGTCTTGTGCCCACGGGATGCTTGGTCTGCTCTAAAAGGTTTTCTGCTAACTGCGTGAGCAGAGCGACTGTCGTGGCTAGCAGCGGGGGTTAGCATTGTCTTTAGCTGCTGCTGTGATAGCTCATGTGAACGTGCAATGTCAATGGCTTTCTCTAGCGTCAAGTCTGGACCGTGACATAGCAGTTTTTCACGCACTCTGTGAGTTTGTAGCAAAGACAATCCTGTCTCTAATCATTTCCTCACTGTTTGGGTAGTTGCAGTCTTTACTTAGCAATTTTAGCTCCGTTACAAACTGGTCGAAACTCTCACTGTCTCCTTGGATTTTTTCATGAAATTTATAGCGCGCAAATATGGGATTTGCTTTCGGAGTTACATAAGCTTCATAACCGTCATAGTACGTTTTTAGTACCTTACTCTGGTCTTCTGTGAGAGTCCATGTGTTAAAGACGTCTCTGCCTTTTTCCCCAATCCATAGGAGTAGATAGCTACATTTTTCCTCCTCGTCTTTAGCATGTAGCGGGCCTGAAAACATTAGCTGCACATGCTGCCGAAATTTTCTCCATGCGTCCGGCAGATTAGACGAGTCCCAGTCCATTCGTGGTGTTGGAACGCCTGTGTTCTCCATCTTCCGTCGTCAGGTCGATGATAACTGAACTAACTCTGACACCATGTAATATTCTGTTCTATGGACATATAAGTGTCTACATAAACAGATGAAGTGGACTACTTGTGACATTCCGAGTGTCCATCTTTATTCAACTGGCGCGTAACATGCACACATGCATTACGTCATTAACGTGATCTCCGTAATCAAAGATCTTGTATTCACCAAGATGTTACAAACATGTGTAAAGTTGTGGGCTTTAGCTGCTTGCTACTGAATTGAAATGCTGTTGGCCCCTGTGAGCTGGCCAAGCTACTGGGCTCCCCTACTGCTGAAGGTGGCTGAGAGGCTGCTTGTACTGTACATGAATGTACTTTGTTTGAAGCTGGTGAATAGAGTCTCTGGTAGGAACTAACTGAGGAATGGGCTAAAGGCTGGTCTGGGTGGTGGAGGTATGTAAACCCAAATAACAACAACCATAATAACTCTGATCTCTATTTTCAGCAATTTCAGTGCTATACTACAAGTCTTTGGTGTTTCACGTTGGCTTAGTGTGTGTGTTCTCTCTCTCCCCTTTGCAGCCCCGGAAATTTAAGCTAAACTATGCCACCTACGGGAAACGGCCAGAGGCAGGGTAAGTCATTTTTCACACTATTCACAAAAGGTTGCCTGTTACTCTAAAAGTTAACATTTAGAGAATTATGAAAAAAGCATACAATTCAGCTATTATTTAAGCCTCAGTAAACCTATTACCTATAACCTGAGATTGAGGAAATGTGTACAAAGTAAAACTAACATAACCCTTAATAGAAAAGATGTGTTTGAAAAAGAAAACATTGAAGATATGTCGAGATGAATTACCAGTACAAATGTTGTTTGTTTTTAACATTAGGCTGTATTACTTTGTGTGAGTGTGTACGAGTGTTAAAGTCTCGACTATATAGAGCTTTGCCTCAATCCTCTATCTGATATAGGTCAATTCATTTCTGCTTGTTATTATCAAAAATACGACTTATTTGTGTTTTGATTGATGTACAATTTTTAACATCAGATGGTAAATGGAGGGTAATGGGGTTACAGTGTCCATTCAATTATACGCATGCATGGCATTGTATTAATACATGATTTACTTTTATAACATAGATATACTTTCATTATTAATAAATTAATAAATGTATTTGTTTTTCTCCGGTTCCAAATTAACTTTCTCCATTTGTTTCACTTGTATTCTTTTTTCTTTTCTTTATTTGGCCAAGATGGTTTGTATCCCATTGCATATTATGTGGCTTAACCAAATATAACAGGGAGGAAGCAGCTTCTTCCATACTTAAGAGGTTCAGAAATCTTTTCAAATGAACGCCAAGGCCTTCTCTTAATAAATAGTTATTTTGCAAATGTAGGAAAGGCACTCATTCATTTTTTTCAGGGTTTCAGGTAAACATAACAAAAATTACATTCCCAAAGTCAGCTGCCCCTTTTAATGTTTGACAGTGTGTATCTGTGTTTGAATATATATTCAACGTTGTTACTTCTCGCAGGCCGGAGTTCTCAGTGTTTGTGGGCGACTTGGCCTCCGAGGTGGACGACTTCCAACTGCATCAAGTTTTCAAGAAGTACCTTTCCTGCAAGGGAGCCAAAGTAGTTACTGATCAGTATGGATACTCCAGGTACGTCGGCACATAGAGGTGGACCAGACGGCGTCAGAAATGTTTAGTATTAAGATTGACAATAGGTTGATTTATTCATCATTTGTAAGAAATATACAATAATACAACAATGTTTCCTGGTTTCTGTGTTGTAATGATTTAAAAACCACCAGTACATCTTCATCTTTTTTCGAACAAAGGTTGAAGAAATGTTTACGTGCCGTCTTGCTAAAACTATTGTTTTCCCCATATAGGCTAAGCAAGAGCAACTCACAATTCAAGTGATGCTACCTCATGTTAAAAGTAAAACAACAAGTTTCAGTTCTACCATAATAATACCCATTCTATTCTGTTTTTCATAAGTGGCTATTAAATGCCAAGTATGGAGCGTGTGTCGGATGGAGAGGAGGTTTAACGGTTGTTTCACCTGCAGAGGCTACGGCTTCGTCAAGTTTGGGGATGAGGGCGAGCAGAAGAAGGCGATCGAGGAGTGCCAGGGTACAATGCTCGTTGGAAAACCGCTCAGACTCAGCATTGCTGTGGCAAAGAGGTGAGAACTAGGACAGGAAACATGGCAAAGTATCCAGACTACAAGCTACGCCAAAGATCATATAATGTTTATTGACAATGCCTCTTTGTGTGTTCATGTTCATGTTCAGGCTTATTGAGACTTGTATTTTATCCGTTTTCAAGGAAGCATTTGCTTGGGAAATAATAATGGGGTTTTTTTCCTCTTTTTTTCATGTTGCTTTAGGTTAAAATGGGCTTTAATAGAACCCAATAGGTCTTTTGGGGTTGCACCGCTGAAGCAAAAGAGCCTTTGTACATTTTTGTTATCATTGCATTGACATTTTAAACCAACTTTTTTTTATTTTAATATGCAAACCCAATTATACATCACATTACATTATAATGAACTTTAAATGTTTGACTTGATTTTTTTTGGAGGAACATGTTTTTGCTGAAACCTGCTTATCCGTTTAATAGTTGATGGATCAATTAATAGAACCTTTGTATTAATGAATTGTGTTGTATTTCTTATGTTGCAGCCAAAAGATGAGCAACTACCATGGGGGCCAGGGCCAAAATTTCCATAGCAACTACAACCAGTCCCAGTCCAGTTACTATGGCACCCAAGGCAGCGGGGGTCAGGGGGGTTACTACCCTCAGTGGGGAGGCTATGACCAGTACAGCGGCTGCAACAGCGGCTACAACTATAACTACGGGCCCTATGGATACCCCCCACCAGGCCAAATGGTGCCACCACCTCCCATGGGGTTCCCCCCAACGTCTACAGACATGTCCGGAGCTGTAGAGGTGAGGAGAACACGTTCACACCCATGTTTGTAGGAATAGATTGAGATGCTTGGTATCTGTGCAGTGAGTAGATATGATTCAGGATCAGTGGTCGCGTGAACCGAATATTTTCCGTCTATGACGGATTTTTTTAACAATGACGGAAAAATTTGAAAGCAGTCTGTCATTTTGACAGATTAGAACAAACTCGGAACAGCGCCAAAGTTTCCCCGCAGCGAGGCTTCGGTGTTATGCCGTGTTATGCATGCCCGCCAAAAAGGAAATTATATTGTTTCCAAACTGTACTTTGCCGTACAAATCATTGAAATTCCTGTGAGTTTTCGCTTTACGCTGTGCGCGCTCCCGCGAGGTGTAGCACTAACAGTTCACGAGCATGCTCTTCCCCCCCCTACCGATTATTTTCCTTCCCATTTCTATTTTTTTTACTAAACTTGCAAACTTGAGCATTACATTTATTGTAAAAAGACAGAAACAACCAAAACATACTCTGTGCTAAACTAAATGAAAATATATTCTAAAATAGAGATTATTTTGTTAGGGAAAGGACATTGTGACCTTTGACATTCAACCCCTTTTATGGAAGTACTTTAATGATGCGAAATTCGAGTATGTCAAAGAAAATACTTTGTTAACCAGGAAGACATCTTTGTGTTTCAATACTTTTACACAAAATAACTCAAATCATCTTGAAATAAAGATTGGTACAAATATTCAAGGTGTTTGTTACAAATCTTGTGTATATCACGACTTGGATATGGATTTTGCATGATAACCAGTATTTTTTATTAATGTAATACAAGTACACTTAATACATTGGGGCTAGGACAATTAATTGACAGCTATTAAAGAACCATTTTTAATTAATATGCTTCATATTACAACGGTGCAGCCCTAACATTTCAGAAATAATTTCACAATATCTGATGTTTTCCCAGCAGAGCCACGAGGAGGGTGGGGAGATAGATGAGGATAATTCAGAAGGTAAGACTTTTTATATCATGGAAAGTTCTTTCTATGTTTCATTGTTATCTTATAGGATATGCTGTAGGCGTGTTAGTAGATGCATTCTTGTGTTGCTTATTAAGATGCTTGGAGCACCTTTAATCAGACATTTCCATATTTACAATAACTGGTTAATTAGTTTATTTAAGTGTCATACTTATCGATGTAAATATCTCACAGATGCAACTCGTAAATGTACAACTTCAGGGTTGTCTGGTTCTTATCCCAGCAGCTGATGAGGTGTCAAGAATAATTCAGAATTTGAAGTGTGAAGACGTTGAATTATTTACATGCTCCTGTGAGCTTAAAATCTGAATGTGTACACGTTTTGGTCGGTGTTTACAGAGCCCATCCCCGAGTGTGACGTGGAGCAGTGGAACAAAGATTTTATGCAACGCAGCGAGGAGCTCTATGACGCCATGATGAGCTCTCACTGGGAACCCATGGACTCTATTACCTCCCCCATCCCGTCCCTTTCCTGATAAATCTACTTATTCTGATGCTCTAAACGTTTCAAATATTTCTGTTTTTATGATATTGTTCTTCCCATAATATGCCATGATCACAATAATGTTTGAAAAGGCCAACTTCAGTTCACTGTCTGTCACTGACACTGGCTACCTAAGCCTGCCTGAAGGCTGAGAGTGCATGCATATGCACTCGTTCCTCATCAAAAACAACACAAATATTCACTTAATTTTAATGTTTACCATGTTGGTAATTTTCAGAAAAGTGTTCTATAGTCAATGAAATTATTATAGTACATAGGATTTTTATGAACACCTCAGTAAACCAGAGCAGGTTTATGGCTGTAGCATTGGAAACTGAATGTCATGTGTCAATATTTCCCCATTTATGAATATCACTGAAGTCTTTTGTTGATCCATGTTGAAATGGTGACACTAGCAAAAGCTTGCTTCGTTCATTGGACTTGACTTTTTAAAGAGATTTTTTTTCCACAAGACAAGTTCAAGCTATGCCTTAATTTTCGCCATGTACTTCCTCTTTGTCTATGATGGACATTAAAATGATTTTGTGTATACAGGATATCAGTTTTTTATGGTCTTGTTCATTTTTTAATGAAGGACTTTGCTCCCCCATTTTTTCTATTTGTTCTTTATAGATTAAGTAAAAGACTTTTGGGCTGATTATGACATTGAATTTACTCAACAGCAATCAATCATACATTTAATTTATCACTGTTTTCCAGATGATGAGCTCAATGTCTTCCTGTATAATAGATGAATGGTCCAACCTCCCAATACTTTTTGAGTGCTGTGAAACTAAAGGTTTTTTGAGGTTGACCGCTGAACTGATCAGATGTCAAGGCAGCATTAATTTCTGCTGTTTGACAGCTGATGTTTTGTATATATTTTCTTTGTGGAGATGTTTTATCAATAAAACTGAGGAGGAAAAAAGTATTTTGTCTTTCCGGAGAAGTGTTTTTCCTGCAGCTGATACGTACTGTAAGGTTATTTTCTGGGAGGATTTAAAAACAGTAATGGCGCCCCCATTATCCTCAGCTATACTTTGTGTTATGTGCTAATTAGCATATTAGCTAACAAGTTCAGAAATTGAGGTTGAACAGCCCCGCTGAACATTAAAGAGGCCCTATTATGTTTTTGTGGATTTCCCTTTCCTGTAGTGTGTGTATAGGGTTCCATGCATGTAAATAGTCTGCAAAGGCTAAAATCCCAAAGTTCACACCAGCGGGACTTTCTCCCCCGCCCCACATCCCCCCCCTGAAACCCCTCGATTGTAATCCTTTGTTTACCTCCGGTACATGATTTGTAAAATATCCATAAAGAAAAAGTAAATCTGTTTACAGTTCTGTTTCATATGGATGTTGAGAGATGTATCCATAGATCTCTTCATGTTGCTCTCAAAGTGCACCAGATTGATGCATTTAACTTCAATATTTAAAAAAAATCTTGTGTTAGATCCACCCCCTCTAATCTCAGATGCACCCTGAGTCATTTTGTTTAAGTACAATGAGCCTTTCTAAAATATACAGTAAAGAGACAAACCCACCAGCATTATAGGACATACTATGACTTTGAGCCAAATTCTTGTTTTTGGGCTGAATTCACTTGAAACAGTTGCTGATTTAGAGTACTGGCACCTTTTTTATTCCAATTCAAGCACTGGTGGCACTATAGTGCTCACGTGCAGCATCCAATTCAGCTGTGAGATCCTTGTATTTTCTTGTCAGTGCCCGGCATGTTGTCTTTATCAGCTCTTCAGTCATATCTGTCAGCTTGAGAATGGGCGCAAATGTTTACATACTGCTGCTCTGATATTGAACCTTGCACTCAAGTCACAGATAATGCCATCCATTCAATTCAAAATAATTTGTTTCTGAATGCATTTTCTGCACTCTCTTCAACTAGGCTACATGTTCTTGTGCAACCTTGTCTCCTCAAAATGATGTTCCCACAGAACTAAACTGCATTCTCAATTATAGAAACGTAATTAAGTAAATAAGTAACGTTATTTTCTCCCACATTAGGCTACGATTGTTTTGGACGTAACTCAAATCCGTTTATTTTCTACATATATTTGCCATTTATTGTCTTGCTTTCCTACAATGCGCCCGACCACGCACAGGGCTGCTATTAATTCGAACAATCTTGCTGGCCTTTATTCAAATTATTATTATTAGGATACTATACGTTTATACAAAGAGAAAAGAATGTGCCGATCTTACGTCTTCTGGCCACAGTAGTTGCTTTAGAGAATTTTACACCCGGAAGTACGTATTCTCTCTAATGTTGATTGATTTTACAGTGAAATCATCAACTCAACAACACCAGATTATGCCTGTTAATTACACAAAATTGTGAGGTTTAAATTGTGTACAATGCTTTTGTGATTTTCCCCTTCGATTCGGATAAACAAATCGTTTAATTGTAGCCATCGATCATCTTAAGATAAGATATACTTTATTGATCCCAAGTTGGGAAATGTTTTCGTTACAGCAGCATGTAGGCTACAACATGCAATTTATTGTTACTTTGTAATTCTACTCCACTACAATTCAGATGTTAACCTGGTATTTTTACTCCACTTCATTTATTTTAATGACTTTGCAGATTTGGATTAATGATGTGAAATATAAACAACCCTTAAATCAGACTTTAGTTACACCTGAGTAAAATTCAGTGAAGGTGATTGTCAAGTGCAAACAATCAGGCGAGATATTTGATAGTTGGGGCTTGAGAAGACTAAACATTTATATGAAGATCCCTATAAAGCATAGTTATTCTCTGGTTGATTAAAGACTGTATATAATGGCTATTTTGCACATCCCTTTCAAGATTTCAAGATTTTCTAAGGTTTATTGACATATCATTTACACACGGTGTAGTTATGCAATGAGCAGGTTCCTAAACAGTGCATTACAAGACATCTATCAATACCTATGTGTGTACCTCCACCATTAAACTGTCATATTCTGCACTAATGCGCTAAAAGCCGAAACCAGAGTTATTTCCCCTCCTGCATTCATGTGACAGACAGCAGCTGAGACGCAGCGGCTGGGATGCGAAGCTTAACCCTTTAAAGGGCACTCATTGAAATACTTTGAAATTTAAAATGTCAACCCTAGTCTAGTGTTATTGGAGAACATAATAAGACCTTTTTACTTTTGTGACATTTTCCAAATGTGTTCCTCTTCATGTAGAAAATCAAGGTCAATGAAGTTACCATATCGTTCCTTGCCTGTTTGTGGTAAAAACAAATACAAGAAGTATTTTTATAAGAAATACAAGAAAAATAAATATTAGGTGAAAGGAACATTTATTTGAGAACATTATAACATAATAACATAATATAGGCACTTAAATAATAAACAATGCTGCTCCCCCTCCCTCCCTCAAAATAAGAGACACACGGTCTCAGTTTACACCAAATCACTGCACAGCTGCACAGATGTGGGGCAACATCTCAGAATCTGCCCCTCCCTTGAAAGAATATGTCCAGCTCTGCTCTGTCATCCTCTTTGGTGTTGAAGTCAGTTTGGTATGTGATATGCCTGATAACTTTGGGACCAAAGTACCTTGTAAAGTACTGAAAAGGGGTTTCAATGTAGTCAAGGGGGGAGTGCTGGTATTCAGGCAGTGCTGCGTTGTCCAATTCAGCTTTGTGCCAGGTGGTTGGCCTTGATGCTGACTTCCTGGGTTTGGTGGGCCTCTTGGCTGCTCGTTGTCGCCGTCGTCGTCATTACATTGTCCTCGACCTGGAGCACTGCAGGATGCATGCACTTCCTCTTGGCAGAGGTGCCTATCCCTGCTGAAAAAAACAGCATAGACCAGCTTAAGATGGTTGCTGGTTTTAGCTGGTTTTAGCTGGTTTTAGCTGGTTTTAGGCTGGTTTTAGGCTGGTTTAGTTGGTTTACCAGGCTGGACAAGCTGGCCAGGCTGTTCTGGCTGGTTCAAGACCAGCCTGGTCAGCTAAACCAGCATAGACCAGCATGGATGTCATGCTGGTCTATGCTGGTCTATGCTGGTTTTAGCTGGTAGTTAAGCTGGATGCTGGTGAAGCTGGTATTTATGCTGGTCTACCAGCAGTCTTGCTGGCTAAACTGAAACAGACACAGACAGACAGAGAGGGCAGGACACGGGGGAACGGTGAGACGGCAGTGGTTGAAACAAAGTGGTATGTTTTGACTGGCACTAACAGCACAACGGTTGAGGATGAGGAGTGAAGATTAGAGATGGGCGAGTCCTGATTCATCCGGATCATTAACCCGGATCCTAGAAATGAGCTGGTCGTGACGAGTCTCCCCTCTCCATTAACCCGAGTCCTTTGAGTCCCACACTTGGTGTGACGTACAAATTAAAACTATAAATTGCGTCACTCGCTACTCTCTTTATAATATGTAAAATCACATTACAACGTACCCCAGTCCATCTGCCTACCCTTTAGCAAGTAGGATAGCTGCCAGAAGTGATTGTTTGGCTCAGGGGAGGGGACGCGGATCAGTGAAACTTCCTGCAGACTCGTGGGGACTCAGAGGAGCCGACGGCTCCTAACCGTAATAGCATAGCAGATCCAGAGATCCATACTCGTCATGTGCACGAGCATAGCCCCTCCTCCAGATGATTTGGTGTGGGTGAGAAGTCTGGCGGCTGCGTTCTCGGACACGCTGAAGTCTATTGAGGGATGTAGTGCTGATGCCGTAGAGGAGTGAGTTGCAATAGTCCAGGCGGGAGGAGATGAAGGCGTGAATGAGTCGTTCGGCTGCGGGGCGGGTGAGAGAGGGACGGAGTTTGGCAATATTGCGGAGGTGGAAAAATGAGGTTTTTACAACTTGGCGGATGTGGGGCTCGAGGAAGAGGGTGGGGTCAAATATAACGCCAAGGTTGCGTGCCTGGGTGGATGGGGAAACAGGGGTGCCATCGATGGTGAGTGTCAGGTTGGGGGTTTTGCTGAGGGTGGATTTGGAGCCGATGAGGAGGAGTTCAGTTTTATTGCTGTTGAGTTTCAGGAAGTTGCGTGCCATCCAGGATTTTATTGCAGTCAGACAGGATGTTGTAGTGGCGGAGAATCTGACCAAGGGGGAGGATGTAGATGATGAAGAGGAGGGGGCCGAGTACTGAACCTTGGGGAACACCTTGGGTGACTGAAGCTGTGGCAGAGGAGTGGTTGTTGAGGGAGATGAAGTGGGATCTGTCGGAGAGGTAGGACTGGAGCCACCTGAGTACAGTACCTTCGATACCGATATCCTGGAGTCGGGTAAGCAGGATGGTGTGGCTCACGGTATCGAAGGCTGCACTCAGGTCGATGAGGATGTTAAGGGAACCGGTGTCAGCAGAGGTGAGGAGGTCATTGAGGACTTTGATGAGTGCCGTTTCTGTGCTGTGGTGAGGACGAAAACCAGACTGAAGGGGTTCAAAAAGGTGATTTGTTTGGAGATGGCGGTGGAGTTGTTTGGAGATGATGCGTTCTATTGTTTTTGAGAGAAAGGGGAGGTTGGAGATGGGGCGGTAATTACTGAGGGAGGAGGGATCCAGACCGGGTTTCTTGAGGATGGGAGTGACAGCAGCAGTTTTGAAGGCAGAGGGAACGGTTCCTTGGGACAGGGAGGAGTTGAAAAGGTTGACAAGGTAGGGGCAGAGGACGGGGAGGCAGGACTTCAGTAGAGGGGTGGGTAAAGGGTCAAGCGAGCAGGTTGTGGGTTTGGAGGAGCTGATCAGTTTGAGTATTTCAGGGGGATTTCAGATGTTTGTGTGTCAGATGCAGTGGATAGGGAGTGATTAATGGCAGTGATTTTGTCAGAGAAAAACTGGAGGAATTAACTGCATAAAGTGGAAGTGGATGAAGAGAGGGTGTCCGCACGGGGTTTGAGGAGCTTGTTGACGGTGGAGAAGAGGGTCCTGGGGTTACGGGAGGGGTCGGTAAAGATGGTGGAGAAGTAAGCAGATTTTGCGGCAGTGAGGGCGTCTCTGTAGGTAGTGAGATGGAGTTTGTAGGATTCGTGGTGAACTGTGAGGGATGATTTCATGGTTAGGCGTTCAAGCTGGCGGCCGGTTTGCTTCAATTTACGGAGTGCAGGGGTGAACTAGGGTGAGGAGGCTTTGAAAGTGACATTTTTCCTTTTGAGGGGGGCCAGGCTGTTGAGGGAGGTGAGTAGGGTGGTTGAGTTGTTCATCGGGTGAGCTGAGGTTCGAGTCCAGGGGGAGAGTAGAGGATAGCAGGTCGGAGAGGTGCTGGGGATTGACAGAGCGTAAATTACGGAAGATGATCTTCCTGGATGGGGGGGGTGGTGGACGGGGGAGGCGATGGTGAACTGTATGAGTTTGTGGTCAGAGAGGGGAAAGGGGCAGGGGTGGAGGTCGAGTACTGGGAGGTTGGTGGAGCAGACAAGGTCAAGGATGTGTCCTTTATCATGGGTGGGGAAGGTGACATGTTGGGTAAATGAGAAATTGTCCAGAAGGGAGGAGAATTCAGAAGTGAGTTTGCAGGTGGGGGAGTCCATGTGGATGTTGAGGTCGCCGAGGAGTAACAGACGTGGGGAGAGGGATGAAGCAATGGTGAGGAGTTCAGTGAGATCAGAGAGGAAGGAGGGGTGTGGTTTGGGGGGGCGGTAAATGAGGATAACTGTCAGTGAGGGAGGGGTTTTGAAGGCGAGGAATTCGAAGGATGATACTGAGGGGAGGGTGAGTTCTGTAGTCCGGATGTTCTGGTTGTAGATGACAGCCAGCCCACCACCACGGCGTGAGGGGCGGGGTTTAGTGATGTAATTAAAACCAGAGGGGGATGTTTGATTGAGGGAGAAGAAGTCATTGGGTTGTTGCCAGGTTTCAGTGAGCAGAAGGAAGTCGATGGATTTGTCCAGAATAAGTTCGTGGAGGATGTGGGCTTTATTGTTGAGTGACCGGATATTGAGGAGGGCAAGATTGGTCAAGTGGGGGGTTGGAGGGGTGGTGGCAGACTGGAGAGGTATGAGGTTGTCTAGGTTAGCAGCGCGGGTGTGGGCACGAGAGGGGAGGCAGTGGGGCAGAGGAGGGGGGCTTGATGGTGGGGAGAAATGGCTTGTTATATGTGTTGGGAGACGGAGGGGAGTGGGATCCGCTCCGGGTATTTCATGCAGCTGGGAGTGTAGGTGAGCAGGGGAGAGTGTAAGAGGAGCAGTAGGAGTTGCATTCTGATGAAGCGTCAGGTGTGCGTTGGGTAGAGCAGATGGATAGTATGGATTGTCCGTGCTGAAAGTAAACAAAACTGCGGTGGGTGCTTCAGTGAATGTAGCGGGGTCGACGAAGGAGTCCAAGATGTCTGATGACTGAGATGGAAGACGGGGTGGAGGAGTTGGTGAATGACAGAAGCTGTGAGATGGAGTATTTCAGCATGATGACAGGCGGAAAGGCTGGGAGCAGTGTGTTAGCAGCGATAGCGGCTAGCAGGCTAGGTGCACAGAGGTGGAGGATTGTTGTGGAGACGAGGAAGATCCACGACATGGCAGGAGGATGTGAACAGCGGGACGGGTCAGATGCACCCCAGAGATGAAGGCAGGAGGCAGAGAGAGTCCACGGTTGTTGCGTGGGATGGAGACAGACAAGTAGATGATGTAGCAGATAGCAATAGCCACCCGGCACTTTGATGGCTGAGTGAGGGCAGCCGACTACAGCCAGCAACGGAGGCAGAAGGTAAAGTAAGTTAACATTTTAAAACAATGTGCAGTGCAGTAAAGATGTGGAATGCAGGGCAGTAGTCCAATTCGAAAGTTTTGCGAGAACGAATGGTAGCTGAGGGTGATAGAGGGTAACAGAGGCGGAGAAGCGGCGAACAGTCAACGCCAGCGTCCTCTCCTGTAACTCTCCACCTATCAGGGGAATGGGGGGTTGGGCCACTGCCACGGCCATTGACGCAGCTGGAGACGCTGTAGTACATATGCCAGGCCTGTAAGTGGCGCTGTAGTCTTCCACAAAAGCAGCAAAGAAGACTTCTCACAGAATCAACCCTTACAAAAACAGGGCTGGAAAAGAGCAAATAGAGCGAAATGAGGCATGGCTAAAATGCATGATCTGTTTGGTATTTTGGAAAAAAAAATTCAGATGTGTGTTTTGAGATCTCCATTCAGAAAACACACATTTTAAAAGTGTTTTGCCTGCCGTCTTGTCTGCACATTTGTCAAAGCATGTACTCGTATATTTTACAAACCGGTATCACTATGTTGTTATTTCGGCATCATTTTGAAACGTTAAAACGTTAAAATATGTTCATCCGTGTTGTTGTTGGTATCTATCAATGACAACACGGATAGTAACGACATGGAGATAAGCCCCGCTCCCTTGCCAGCGCGTCTTGTTTGACGGACTTGAGTAAACATAGCTGACAGCCGCTGTGTGTACGCAGCATTATACTCTTGACCTTCATGGCTGGTTCTTCGCAGCTTAGTTTGGCTTCTGCTGTCTCAATACTCTGTGCATCAACTCTTCTCTTTCTCACCCTTTCAAGTTTGGTGTTATTGAACTGAAGGCGACAGCTCTGGTATTACTTGGCCTTGTTCCTTCTCAGTGTTTCCTCTATTCCACCACCCTCATCCAGTCTTGCCAGATCCAGAACAATGGGTAGGTCAATCAGGGCGTAAAACAGAAGAACATTGGTTGCAATAATTTTGTAGGCATCATATTCATGAGTATGATTTGTGTTGATTTGAGATCTTCATTTTCTTTTTTTAGGCATAAACAACATTTCTTCCAGTCAGTTTAACATTGAGATGAAACTGGTACTGAATTTGCCCTCTTGTCAGAGTGCCAATTAAGTCCTGTGTGATTTTTGCAGGCCTCGGGCCTAGGGGAGCCTGCGCCAGCAGCAGACTCCACCTCTCTCTATGAGAAAAGAGGCAGAAAACGTTAGCTTTATGTTGAGCTCCACAAGTCACTCCAAAACAAAAGCACTCAAAACTATGCTCATTACAGCATCAGGCAACAGCATTTTCAAATATGAAGAAGTATTCTAAGATACAATACAAATTTACATTGAGTAACCATTGAATTTAGGACTCATATTATTCCTAGCTAACTCCATTGCCTAGTCAAAAGTACTGTGTGTGCGCCTTTTCCAAGATATTTGAATCAAATGTAACATATACCATATGCATAAACACTTAATATTTCTCACAGTCATTGCATTACAGCATTTCCATTGTACTGTGTTACCTTAAAGTGGACCAATCATGCTATATTTGAATAATATAGTGTAGGACCATGCCTAAATAAGGCATATTTATACTTTTTTTTTCTTCAAAATACCAAACAGATCATGCATTTTAGCCATGCCTCATTTTGCTCAATTTGACCATTTCTAGCTCTGTTTTTGCAAGGGCTGATTCTGTGAGAACAGCACCATCTACTGGCCTGGCATATGTACTACAGCGTCTCCAGCGCTTTCGAACGGCAATGGCCGTGGCTGTCTCCTCCTGATTGGTGGAGTTGGCCCAATACCCGTAGCGCCACCGTCCTGACGTCAGGACAGTGTTCAAATCTGGATCAGTTTTTATCAGATCCGTTGCAGCCCCTTTTTTAGAGATTTGGGTATGGAGGAAAATAGAGAGGGTTGTGTTTTCTGACACTTGGTGAGTTCCCTGGAACACCGGGGACACATATTCATGTATAAAAGACGTACAAAACTGCATTTTGCATGATAGGTCCGGACCTATCATGCACTTTTTGACACAACCCTCTCTCTTTTCCTCCGTACCCAAATCTCTAAAAATGGGGGTACAATGGAGCTGATCCAGATTTGCGGCGATTTTACGTCATATCGGCAATGCGGACCCACAGCACTATCAGAAACAATGCCCGACTGTTTTGGACTTAATATGGTCGGTGTTTACATTAGCATCGCTAACACTCAGAGCTAACCTGTACTGGAGAGAGCATGTGTGTGAAGAAGCAGGAAATAAAAAGGAACTCACCTTGTGGTATAACCGGCAAGAGAGAAAGCCTTTGAGCTCCATACTGTTTCAGAAATAATCCTTGATAATCCATGATATGGCGTTTCATCACCGCAGTATCTGCCGGTAGAATCTCCCGCATGAGCAGGCATAAGCTCCTCTTTTTCATCAAATGTTTTTTTTTTTTTTTTTAAAGCTTTATACATAAAATCAGCACTTTTGAAACAGGAAGTGAAATAGAGGGATATGAGGCATGGCTAGAATGGGTGATCTGTTTGGTATTTTGAGCAAAACACTTCATAGACATGTTTTTTATATTTTTTTATATATCTGAGATTGCCTAAAAATAGCATGATAGGTGACCTTTAACATAAGCATCCTATCCGCTAGCCGCTAACCGCTGGCAGCTAGCTGCTAGCATGACATTGCAGTTTTCAATCTACATACATAACTGAAAATAACCGCCCATCCTAAACAATGCACTCTATCACAATATATTCGTAACACTGTTATTCATTATACTGGGCTACAATTGTGAGATTTTAAGGACTTTAAACCTACCTGTTTAAGAACACGAAGAGACAGAAGATGTTTCTTTGTGTTGAGCTTTACTGCAGTGTTTATTCTGCAGCGCCTGCCTTTATAGAGTTTTTGGTTCCACCCGAGCGCTATCGCCCTCTAGTGATCAGTCTGCATATCGCACAATATAGTTACAATGAAATTGGTATTTTAATTTTTTTTTTAAGAATCATATAAATAAATAAATATGAGGGGGTGAAACTTTGTCGACTCTGTTGCTAAGCTTTAATAATAATACCATTTTTGTTTTTAATCCAGTTTCTACGTGGTCCAAAAAGTGTGATTTGACCCCAAAATCATTTATATAGGGCAAGTGAAAGAGATTTTATAGCAAATAAATGATATTCTCAAGCCATCAGTGGCGGCCCTCTTGAAAAATGGTGGCAAACACAGGGGCAGCAGGTGAACATAATGAGACCATCAGGCACAGGAGGTAAATCACAGGAAGTAAGACACCAAGAGAAAATAAATGTCAAAATAAAACAGGAAAACAGACAGAGGGTGTTTCTCAATCGCGAGTAAAGCTGCTTCAGAGCCACTATTTCAAGCATACTACGTCATCGAGTGCCGCCGAAGTACTGTTCCAATCTCCAGCATACTTGGAAATCTACCGAGCCCGGCGTACTCCGTTTGGAGAAATATCGAGGCTGCACATGAGTAGACTCCGCGGTCTTAAAATCCCCACAATGCTTTGCGCACGGACCAATTTCCCCAAATCTGTGGCGGAAGATGTAAGGCGGGGCCTCTCATATGACGCACACCTGCACACTTGCTAGCGTGTTCCACACTTCGTTTTCCGAATGCCAGGAAGTATTCTTGACTCGCTTCTTGACCCAGACTGTGGGTGTTTCTCAATCGCGAGTACGCTTGCTTGGTAGCACATGTCTGCCGAGCATCTTGCTTCAGAAGCGAGTCAAGAATACTTCCTGGCATTCGGAAAACGAAGTGTGGAACACGCTAGCAAGTGTGCAGGTGTGCGTCATATGAGAGGCCCCCGCCTTACATCTTCCGCCACAGATTTGGGGAAATTGGTCCGTGCGCAAAGCATTGTGGGGATTTTAAGACCGCGGAGTCTACTCATGTGCAGCCTCGATATTTCTCCAAACGGAGTACGCCGGGCTCGGTAGATTTCAAAGTATGCTGGAGATTGGAACAGTACTTCGGCGGCACTCGATGACGTAGTATGCTTGAAATAGTGGCTCTGAAGCAGCTTTACTCGCGATTGAGAAACACCCTCTGATACATTTTCCCTTTGGCATGATTTACAAGTATTTGCCTTGAAAACATCACTAGTTACTTTTAGAATATAGCAGATTTAGAATATCAGCATTTTATCAACAAATATAAACATTTTATGAACAAATCAAATATACTGTATGATTCATTACTATCAGCAGTATATTAAGTAATCATCTCAATGGACTGATACAGCAATTTTGATCTTGGCTTTATTAAAATGTCAGATTTCAGTTATGGAAATATATGCTAATTAGCACACATTCAATGAGCTAATGCCTTATTTGAATATTCAAGAAATAATTGTTTAATTGTAAATGATCCACTGGGTTAGCTTTTTGGTGAAATGTATTCTTTAAACCTTACTATATTCACCTGTAATGTCTTCCCTCAAACATGATTAGTCGCTTTTTAAACAGTTTTAACATTAAAGAAAAGGCTTGAAGGCTTACCCTACAAGCATTTCCTTTTGGCTGCATCCCAATGCCTATAACAAGAGCATTCTATGGTTGGTAGGCTTAGTGAATGTGGCTTTCTGCCTCGACCATTTACAGCACCCACCCCCTGCCGCCCAGACCTCGCTGCTTTCCGTAGCGAGCTGTCCTCAGTGCCAGGGGGCTGAGGCGGTGTCCTCAAACCACCCGACCGTCTTTAAACATGGAGTCCCTCTCGTTAAGCATGCTTTGTAGGTGTCTACTTTATGATGTATTATGATCATTTCTACACCAAATCAATTTGGGATTGATTTGTTTACTGCACCATATTGTCTTTCCTTTATTTGTCACTTTATCAAATGCAGTATACGATCATTTTGGGTAACACTTTGGATAAAAAAACAGCATGGGTATACTGAGGGGTTATTGATTACATAGAAGTCGATGGCAAAGTTAACATGGAGTTTCAATCAAGATTCATTTATTTGCACAACCAAAACCCGTATAGTTTAAAAGGAACAATTCAAGTAATAATATCCACCACCAAAAGTTATATAAGATGATAAGGTCTTTTTACAATTGTAACTTTTTAACACGGCTGTCCACAAAGTATTCATTTTAAGTCAAGGGTTGGACTTTTTAAAATAAGAACATTCAGACACCAAGGATGTAAAGATCTCCTGCGTTGAGTTTGTAACTGGCTGTAGACTCTTCTTTGGTGATGCATTCATCAGGTAATAAGGGATTACAAATCCAATATGTTTCTGTGAGGATGGAGATACAAAGCAATTGTTACTACACTGGTCAATTAATTTACTACATGTACTGGAATTTCAGTTTCAGGGTATTTAATAATCAGAACAAAATTATATAACACTGATCCCAGGGTAGGAACAAAATAATTCAGTTTTTTCATTCACTAGCTCTATGCTTAAAGGTGGGGTAGGTAAGTTTGAGAAACCGGCTCGAGATACACTTTTTGTTATATTCCATGGAATGCTCTTAACATCCGGATAGCAATGAATATCTTAAGTGCTTTGACAAAAAATCCATAAAAGAAATTCATCTGTGGAAGCCGTAATACTGTAAAAAGCACGACCAATCATTTTAGCCGGCCCGGCTAAAATAACTGGATGGCCTACCTGCCTGTCAGCTTTCCATCTGTGCACACACTTATCTCGTGCCCTCATTGGTCATGTGCGCGTTCGTGTGTGTTGGAGGAGGGGCTCTGTAAGGAAGTGGCAGATTTTTTCCGGCTGTGTATTTTCAAATCCTAGCGCACTCGAGCTGGTTTCTCCAAAATGACCTACCACACCTTTAAGCGTCAATAAATATATACTGTAAGACATAACATGGGCATGCAAAATCGAAATTCGATCATCATGTGTGGATCAATTCAAATTGCAGGATGGTTATTTTACTGTCCCAGTGTTCAAGTTGTGTTTAGATGAGTGTCAGTACATTAGAAGTGTAAGTATACTAAGAAACAATGAAGGTCCTGAAACATAAAAGCTGAAATGTTCAGTCCCCAACATCATGGTGGTTTAATCTGAGAACATCAATCACTGTTGTCTCTGATTAAAGGTGGCTTACCTTCAGTACTGCCATGTTTTAGTTTTTAAGTTAAAGCATGCAGCTCTGTATCAGGAGTAGGGGTTTCAGGGTAAAGAGTCTTCTTTGGTGGAGAAGATTGCAGATCGGATGCAGGAGTGCATAACGTTTTCAGTCTCTATGGAAAGAAAATAAATTGCCAGATAATTGCCAACAAAGCATAAACTACAACATAACAGTACCCCACTGAAATCCACCAAGTTAGCTTCTGTAATGATTCAGATTTCGGTCAGTCCATTCACATATAACATACTGTATATATCGACAGAGTATCGAAGTAGACCTAAATGAAATAAACCTAAACCTAGACTGTTAAGCAGGTCTCTGTAATAAATCACTCAGAAAACTGCAACTGATCCAGAACGCTGCGGCCTGACAAAAACCAGAAAAGTAGAACACATCACCCCAGTTCTTAGATCTCTGCACTGGCTACCAATAACTTACATAATCGATTTTAAAATTGTATTACTAACTTATAAAGCACTAATTGGTTTGGGACCCTAATATAAATTGGACATGCTGCTCTGTTACGAGCCACCCAGAGCTCTCAGATCTTTGGGGACGGGCTTACTCAATAGGGGCGTTCACACCAGCGACGTGCAGTCAGTGGAGGCAGGGGAGGCAGAGCCTCACCTGTCATACTCCAATGTAACGGAAAAACAATTAAAGAAAAACTAAATAATAATAATAATAAAATGTCTCCACTGATCTTGTGTAAATGTGATTTCTGTATGATTCCAATCGCATTTTATAGTCAAAATCAGCAAATTTGCCGAGCTCCGCTACGGGAGCGATGAGAAGTGAGGCAAGCACGAGCACTGCCTCACGTAAGCCCACAGTAACTTGCTGGAGCGCGGGCACTAATTTAGCGGGGCCACTTATTTTGTGAGCGCGCTCAAGCCATTTACTGTGGGGTGACGCATTCTGAGGGGAGGCACAGATGAGCTCTGCCTCAATTCAGAATGTGTCACCCCACAGAAACTGGCTGGAAAGCGGGCCCAAAGCGCATGCCTGTTACCATCTCACTGTAGGTCACCAATGTGATGTTTGTAGATCCCTTTATTACATTTATCCTCGCCATCCATAGTCTCTAAATAACTTATTTCACGTATATATCATATTTAGGCTCGCTGGTCTTATCATACAACGGCAATGAAACAATTACATGGGGAGGCAGCCATAACCTCTGCCGCACTGAAGGGGGCGCACGTGAGCCCACAGGTTCTTGTTGCTACTGTTATTCTACCGCAAACAACAAACAAAACTTTTGAAACTACAGGAAGATACGGAGGACTTTTACAAAACAGTAATAGAGATTGTTGTCCAGAAGGATAGCATGGACTTATATTCATCTTCAAGTCAAGGTAAGACCACAACTGTAATTAAAATGGGATCTTACTTAGAAAGAACAATCCAATATTTAGATTTTGGGTATCCTTTTGTTGATCGGTCTGTTTAAAATTAATCATAGCATCAGACTAAAAAAGCTTTTGAAAATAACAGAATATTTCGATTAAGGTCAAAATAGGCTATAATATTTGTAAATCTGACTGAAAGAGTCTGTGCCTCACCAGCCATGAACCTCACCGCACGTCACTGGATCACACCAAGTACTTTTCCCACAGTAGTTCATGAGAACTTTAGTTCATGAGAGCTCTTTAGTTCTCATGAACTAAAGCAGATCGCGTTCACACCAAAATGAGTTCCTGGGGGTGGATTAGGCAAATGAGCCGCTGACGTCACTTCTTCTTCTTCTGCTTTGGGTTTACTGGCAGGCCGCAAACAACTTCACGGCGAGTACAGTAGGTGGCGGTATGCACCTTAAAGTTGCAATTCGCCAAAAAACCGAGAGAAGAAGAAGAAAAAAAACTTCCGCTTCCGCTGTATGCTTCTGTTTACCTTCCGACCTCAGGCACGGTATGGAGTTGACGTTTTGGTGGTCGTGTTATACAGCTTCGTAACTGAGTTATTTAAGCCAATAACCACAAATACAAATAGACCATTCAAATGCAATAGAAATGCTGAGTCGGAGGCGAAGGCGGTTAAGAAGCCTTAATAAAAGGATTGGACCACGAAAAGCACACGCTATGGACATTTTCGCCGTAGGAGAGCTGAGCATGATGATCGTTATCACGCCCAAAGAACAGCAATGGTACGTTCATTAAATTACATTAATACTATCTAATGTTGGATTTATGGAGTTATGTAGGACTAATTTGTGTCTTTGTATGTGTTTCCAGATATGCGAATACTACGGAACGCGTCGTGTCCCGCGCTCTCTCTGGGTGAACAATTCGCCTGGAAGCAACGTTGGGGAGAGGCATCTGAACAGCATGGAAATTGTAAATTGACAATAAAGCTGATCTTTTGTAGTGCATTTGGTTCTCTCTTTTATTTACCAGTCAACAGACACAATTACAATAGTGCAGACACACCTTAGTGCAAAGATTAAATGTCAGTATCAAAACAGTACTCATACTGTATATTTGTATATTAATGAGTATATTATTATGTTAAATGTGTGTTAAAGACAATGGGATGAGGTTAAAAACTGTTGTATACCATCTTTACTGTGATAAATACATACATGTTAAGCATACACACCTGAAGAACTACGTTACACACACACAGGTTAGTCTGTGCACTGCTGCTGGTTTAAACAAAGACAGTCATGATGCTAGTGCCGTGCATGTAGGTTCTCTTTTATTTATCAGCAGCAGATCAATAAGTGTCAGTAGTATCAACACAATATAATAACAGTGGCAATATATATATATATATATAATAACAATAGGTAGGCTCAGCAGCAGACACACCTTAGTGCAAAGTTAGGTGTCAGTATTAATAACAGTGGCATATATATATATATATATATAAGCACAATAATACAAAATGAACTGTCCCAGGTGTAAGCAATTTGGGGTGAAGTGTCTTGCCCAGGGACACAACGACATCCTGACTGCAGTGGGGTTTGAACCTGTGCTCCCCTGATCCGAACACCAACGCACCAGACCACTGCACCACACGCCTCCCAACAAGTCATTGTACAGTTTATCAACGACAAGTTTTTCTTAATTTTTGTATTGAAGGCCTGTTGGATTTAATCAGCTCGCTTAGCACTGCCAGAAGCCCAGCCTGAAAGGTATTTTGTTGCTCCACCTCGATTCCTGGGCCTTGTGTGAATGCAGCAGCCGTTCGTCGTGCATCTCCTTGGCACGCAGGTCCTCATTCTCCTTGCTGACCATGGCACGGCGGTCCATCGCCATGATGGTGTCAAGGAAGCTGTCATCGCGTGCCCACTTTCCTAAGGTGAAATATGCAAGATACAAGATCAGTTTAATCGCAACAACGACACAACATTGTCCAAATACCGCAAGGGGAGCAGCCCATAACAGAGAGCCCCCCCACGTCAGAGTCATCACTGTGGGCGATCTCCACCTCTGAGTCTGTCTCTGCAGGCACACAACAGGAGGAACACGGGGAACACCTTTGATTTGACTATTAACATTTTAAATGGTGAAGGCACTAGCAATTGGGGGATGGAGGGCTCTCAGGACATGATAGGGAGGCGTGTGGCGCAGTGGATAAGTGCATTGGTGTTCGGATCAGGGGAGCACAGGTTCAAACCCCACTGCAGTCAGCATGTCGTTGTGTCCCTGAGACACTTCACCCCAAATTGCTCCTGTGGGGATTGCCCACAGTATTGAGTATGTAAGCTTTGGATAAAAGCGTCTAACAAGTGACATGTAATGATTCAAAAAGCTTTTGAATATTGAATAACAAACCAATGTGGTTTACTTGTTATCCACAGTTTAGCTGCTAAATGTTTTTTAGCAATGCTTTTTTTTGTGCTCCACATATCTAGTTCATATGACGGTATTAGGTTAGTTGAACCTAATATTTTTATAGTTAAACTCAACACTTTTCTTTGTGCTCCACATATCTAAATGTATAAAGTGTGTTTTCACCTCCGTTCCCTCCTGTTTGCTGCAGTATGGCAGCAGCGGTCAGGATGGGATCCTCTGTGATCAGATAGTAGTCCTGATGGTGTCCGCTGACCGGGCGCAGGGTGTGGAGCTGCCTACTCTCAGCGGGGGGGAACTGAACGTGGAAACTGTGTTTCTCTGAGGGATCCTCCATGTAGTCTGAGAAGCCTTCTGAGGAAACAAGGTCAAACTATTTAGGATAATACTACGACAAGGAACAATGTTTAGGCAGTAAATAGAATTTCAATTACATTTCTACTTCAATGTGCAAAAATATTAGAACATCAGTCTTTGTGGCATGCAGGTAATCAACTGTTTAAGCTTTTACCATTAACATGTAGAATGAATGTTGCAAATTACTTGAAATTATAGCAACTACAATCTATTGTTTACCTCTATGCATTAGCCACAGAGGTAGCATTATGTCCAGCTAGCATGCTAATTGCTAACGTTATATTATCGTTTTATCCCGGAGGGGAAAACTAGTTTCTAATCCTGAGAGAAACACCTCGCCTGAAACACACGATTAGTGCCATGAGTTAGTGAAGCAAATTACAGAACATTGCACACTTATTCACAAGTCAAAACGTGTTCATAGCGGGCATGGATGAGAATAGCTAGCTAGCTAGATGTTATTAGCCAGCTTGGACCTAATGTTAGCAAGTTCTAGCATGGCTAGCTCGATCTACTGAGCAAATAAAAGTACATCTAAGACCAGTATTGTGCAGATTAAAACAGTGCAGTGCATGTATTTTATTTTACCTTCGTAGTCGTCCCGACATGACTTTGCCAGGTCTGCTAACTTTGCTGAGCGACGGAAACTGCATTCAGTAGAAGCTTCTGCCGAAGCGAGCAAATACAATGGCCGCTTCCAAAAAAATATTCAGAGTCAAACGGGCGTGGTTTGCATTCCGCACAGCCAATCAGACGTACGAACTACTTTCTCCCATGACAGTCCCTGCTCTCTAGCAGGGCCTGAAAAGCGGGTCTGAAGAACTAAGTTGAGCTACTTTAGTTCCTGGGGCTTTTTGGTGTGAACGCAAATATATCGTAGTTCTGATGAACTATTGTGGGAAAAGTACACCAAAGTACTCCGGTGTGAACGCACCTATTGTTCCCTGGATCAGAACCAAACATGCCGATGCTGCATATAGTTTTTACGTGCCTTTGTATCTGAAAATGTGCTATATAAATAAACTAACCTTAACCTTAACCTTACCTGTCTCAGTGTTCCCGGGGTTACAGCCATACGATAGATAATCCACAGAGGAGTCAGGAGAACTGAAGATAAAGCAAGAACCATCCCAATGGCAAAGCCCCACCAGGGGTACTCGTAGGTGTTGTTGTATTTCAGCGGGGTGAACTTGACCAGAGAGAATATCAGTGTTCCCTATGACAAAACAAGTGGAATAAAAAGAAAATCAGAGGAGCAGCTTACATTTTCATCAATGGATATATATATTTATATTTGTCTTATTGTCATTCTGATATTTTTCCGGTGAATGTCTTAAAGGTCCCATGACATGGCCATTTCTACTGATCATAATTCCATTGTTGAGGTCTACTAGAATAGATTTACATTGTTCAATGTTCCAAACTCACATTGGTTTCTCATAGAGCATCTCTGTATAGTATGTGTATTCACTCTCTGTCCTAAACGGCTTGTTGGAGCTCCTGCCCCCCCCCCCCCCTCCCTATGAGCCTACTGTGCTCTGATTGGTCAGCTCGCCCACTCTGTTCTGATGAGTCCACCACCGTTACAGCGGAACATCAGTGTTATGTGTTACAATGGCGTTTGTTAGCAACCAGAAAATGACACCAGTAATGACAAACAGATGAGAATGCTGCGTGGGGTCTGGGTGCCGTGTTGGCGGGACGTTGCGGGGCTCGCTGCTGCGCCCTTTGAGGCTTGAGGAGCGGCCAGTGTGAGCTGGATTACTGGTGTCGTTTCCTGGTTGCTGCGTGGGGTCTGCGAGACAGCGAGACAACGCGGAACTCAGCCTGAGCACACACACACACTCACAGCCTGCGGAAATCCGTGGAGCTGCATTACGTCACTATGACCGTTACGTCACTATACTCAGGAAGAAAAAAATGGAAAAAGAAAAATCTCCAACGAGGCGTTCTGGGGCAGCATAGACAGGTATTTTCTGTGTTAGAGTTTTACTCGCTACAGGGTGTACTTTGAGGGTTTGTGACTTTGCAGACCGTTTACATGCATAAAAAGATACATAACACACAAGGGGATGGGTAATAACCAGAAAATCATGTCATGGGACCTTTGAAAAATAGATACACCAATACTCAATACATTTACTTACAACACAGAGACATGGTGTGATGAACTTCCAACAATATTTCATAAGCGATGAGGGGTAGTAGCCAATCATTTCCTTTATATTGTCATAATAACGATCAGCACCTTGTAGTCAGGGAGTCATTCAAGAATATGATCAAACACTGGGATTCATCTACATCACGATATAAAAGGGCAAGGTCTGATGCCTGGCCACGTGCTCATAAGGACAAGGGGGAAGAATTTCAGCACTACTACTGAGTCCATTACATTCCTGAGAACGGTCTCAAGTCTTTCTTCTTTTGGTCCAAGAGGAATGAAAGCTAAGTTAATGTGTAAGATAGTACTGGCCTCACAGATAGGCGGGAAATGTTCTGCCCTCCAGGCAGTTGTTAAATGTTTTAATGGCTTTAGCAGTGCCCTCTGGTTACTTATGCAGTGCAGTGAGTAAAATGAGCAAATATCAATACAATGTTTTGTTAACATGATTTGTAATATTTTACAGTATCACTGTTATTCATAATGGTATAGTTTTAGGGGCTAACATTACTTAACATATATATACTGTATGTCTGTTAGACTCCTAATTTTCCTTGCTTAAAATGATCTTGTTGCTTACCATATATCCATCCCACACAGACGCACTCCAAAATGGCAAAAATCATTAATGGTATTCCATTGCAAGCATAGTAATCAAACAGCAGAAATACATAAAGTCCTCCCTACAGCACATGACAGAGAAGACAGAAACAGGAACACAAAATAGATTGTTTTGTTAAATGCACAAGATATTTAGCACGGAAAGAGAGACTTAATGGTACAGCCTTTAATTCTTAATGTTATAGATTAAAAAAGTAGACTCTCACCTCAGTCACCATAAACAGGCCAATAACAAAGGAAACACCACAGATGATCAGCAGAAGTAGTTTACGTCGATGACCAATGAGAAAGAAGGATGGAAACATGTCTGATATGGCTGTCACCAGGCCTTCCAGATACACAAACTGTGGGTAAAAGATAAATGTCACATTTTATCTACACTGATTATAACAATTAAGTTTCTAGCCATTCTCAGGTCTTAAAGGTCTCCTATTATGCTATTTTTAGGCATATATTATGGGTCTCAGATATATAAAAATATATAAAAAACATGTCTATGATGTGTTTTGCTCAAAATACCAAACAGATCATGCATTTTAGACATCCCTCATATCCCTCTTTTTCAGCCCTGTTAGAGAAGTGCTGATTCTGGGTCAGTAGCTGCTGGTTGTCTGACACTTGGTGAGTTCCCTTACACACCGGGGTCACATATTTGAGTGGGAATGCTGACACAGCATTCCAACTATCTGTTATGCTACTCACAAAATTCTTTATTATTCCGCCGCGTTATTTTGCACTGCTTCTTCTCCCACATTGAACATCGCAGAAACTCCGTTCAAACATCAAAACGTTCAGCTCGGTCGGAAATCAATGGCTATTAATTTTATCATTCATAATTTTCATAATTCCAGAGATACATCCCATAATACATCCCATTTTTAACATGGAAGTCAATGGAGAACTCCATTGAAGACTTCAACAATCTTCATGCAACTTCAACTGCTAACTGCTCCTTCTTCAACTGCTAACTGCTCCTTCATACTTTCACTCAGAAACCTCATTCCAACTTTAAAATGTCACACATCTTTCCGACATTATTCGTGTAACACAACTTTTAAATCTGATTCTTACTTTTAGAGATATTAAACATTGTTCAGACCTTGGTAAAGAGGCCTTCTTCAGTTTTTAGAGTGCGTGATGTCACAGAGTGGAGGACAGATTTAATTTTGCCTTTATATTTTCTTTTAAACCTGCCATAATTCCCAAACCCTACATTCCTGAGACATAATTTTTCATGACAAACATAGGAAAACATCTCGTAGCTTGAAAGATAAAAAAAAATTAAGCTAAATAATTAAACAAAATGCCTCTTGAGGGCATGAAGTGACAAAAACGTTCAACATGTCTCCATTAAACTCCATTGTAAATTCAGCCTCACCTTTCCCCACCACAGCAGCCACACACCTTTAGTTAATCGGCCCAAAAAGGCCACATTATTAACCTGAAAGTACACAAAAAGTACACTTCAGATGCTCAAGTTCCTTGACATGCTTCACGCTTTGAAATTTCACCGATATCTGTTACGGTTCTTCAACAAAACGTTCACATGTAAGAGGTTTATCTCTCATTCAGAACAATGAAAATGCTCTCCTCGGAAATCACCATGGAAACCTTTGATCTCTGGACACGTCGTTAGCTCAAATATAAACACCTGTGTCATGGAACACGATGATGTCATAACTCCAACTGACATGCTCAGAGCAGCAGACTTCAGATAATGGTTAATGGTCCTGCCCTCAACAGCTCTACGTCAATTATGGGGTGTCATCATATGCCGTTTCCATGGAAACGCATCCCTCGCCATAAAACACGATGTCGCTGTAGCTCCAAAGGACACGGTCCGGTCGTCCCACAATCTTCACCTGTATATCACTTCTCCATGCCTCAACAGCTCTACGTCATATCTGACATCTCACCATATGCCGTTTCCATGGAAACGCATCCCTCGCCATAAAACACGATGTTGTCGTAACGCCTATGAAAAGGGTCAAAACAGCCCCAGACTTCAGATAATGGTTAATGGTCCAGCCCTCAACAGCTCTACATCAATTATGGGGTGTCATCATATGCCGTTTCCATGGAAACGCATCCCTCGCCATAAAAGACGATGTCGCTATAACTCCTATGAAAATGTTCAAAAAGTGCTCAAACTTCACATGTGTGCCAACAGTCCAGCCGTGAAGACATCTACGGGACAGTTTTGAGATTTCTTCAAATGCCGTTGCCATGGCAACACAATGCTCACCATGAAACACGGTTTTCTCATAACTTCAGTGAAAATGCTCCAAACGGCCCAAAACTTCACAGGTTTGGTAACGATGCAGCCATCAACGCATCTAAGCGTATTATGGGATGTCATCAAATGCCGTTGGCATGGCGACAGATCATTCGCCATCAAGTTAGTTCAAAAGTTTGCAGTTCAAATATTCTGCTGCTTTTCCAAGCCTTTTTACTTTCTTTTCTTCTCTCATCACACATTCAAGCCCCCAGTGTTCATGTATCATTTCAATCTAAATTCTTCACTTTCTTCTTCCACATTACATTTCAGCATAGCAGTTTCAGCTTTTCAGCATAAAGCATTCCCACTAGCAATTTCTTCAGGAATTGCATTCTCTAGTTATGTATGAAATACATAAAAAAGTGCATTTTGCATGATAGGAGACCTTTAAGACTTTTGGAAATGTTTTAGTCTTCATGAATATTACCTTCAACCACGCATGGCATTCATGAAAAGTTTCAGTCTGGCTTCAAACCTATGCACAGTACTGAAACAGCCCTTTTAAGAGTTTTTAATGATCTGCTCCTAGCTGCCGACTCAGGAAGCCCAGCTGTCCTGGTGCTGTTAGACCTGACAGCTGCCTTTGACACTGTGGACCATAGCATCCTGTTGTCGCAGCTCGAACAGTCCGCAGGCATCACAGGCTCTGCCCTTGCATGGTTCAGGTCCTACCTGACAGACCGTAGCTTCTCAGTGCAGCTAGGTACCTTCTCCTCTGCTAAAGCCCCTCTTACCTGTGGGGTTCCCCAAGGCTCTATTCTGGGCCCCATCCATTTTCTACTGTACATACTAGGTTCAATTCTCACAAAACACAACATCCCCTTCCATTGTTACGCCGATGATGTACAGATCTATCTGCCTCTCAATTCAAATGTCAACTCACTACAGCAGTTGATGGACAGCTTAAGAGAGATAAAATCCTGGCTGAGCCAAAATGTCCTCAACCTCAACGAGAGCAAGACAGAGATAATATCTTTTGAACCCCAGCCTCCAGCCTCTCCAGTTGAAATTCTGGGCTCTCTCAATAAAAACATCCTCCCCTCTGTCATGAACCTTGGAGTGACCTTCACTAGCACTTTTAAATTTGATAAGCATGTCAGCACCGTAGTCAAGACCTGCTTTTTTTAAATACGACTATTGGCCAAGACCAAGTCGTTTTTATCTTTTAAAGACCTAGAAAGGGTTATTAACGCCTTTGTAACCTCGAGACTGGACTACTGCAACGCTCTGTATGTGGGTATGGACCAGGCGTCAATTAAAGGCCTGCAGCTAGTGCAGAACGCAGCTGCACGTCTACTCACTGGCCACAAAAAGCGTCACCACATCACCCCAATTCTGGCCTCATTGCACTGGCTTCCAATTCGGTTCCGAATTGATTTTAAACTTATTTTATTTGTTTTCAAAGCCCTAAATGGGCTGGCTCCGGCTTATATAGCAGAACTCCTCCATCGCTACACCCCAGCCAGAGCTTTAAGGTCGGCTGACCAGCTGTTGCTGATAGTGCCCAAGACCAGGCTCAAAACCCGAGGGCACCGAGCCTTCGCAGCAGCTGGCCCCAGGCTCTGGAACACTCTACCCCTCCATGTGAGGTCGGCCCAGACCCTAGGGGTTTTTAAATCCTCACTAAAGACACACTTCTTCTCTCTGGCCTTCTAGTCAGAGCGGAGCATGACACCTGACTATTCCCTGTGTGCAGTGGCGACTGGTCATTAGGGGCAGGTGGGGCACAGCCCCACCTAGTGTCAGCAGAAAGTATTACAAATAATGATTACAAAAATGCAAAAAAAATATATATATATATATAAAATATATTTTAAGATCATGTTTAATCATCTGATTCGTCTGTACATTGCTGTTTTAGTCTGTGTTCTTCTAATTAGTGTGTCTACAGTCACAGTGTGTGCCTATTGAGCTGTTTAGAGCCATGTGGGACAAAACCTGATTATGCCCCTTCCTCTCGCTGTGAAGTGAACGATGACTGTAAAAACTACACTGCGCATGCTCAGAGTATTTTGTAATGTGATGTGTGTGGCAAAAAAATAATGACCAGAGGGGCACGGAGCTACCATCCCCACCATACGTCATCTCAAATCATTCAGAGCTGATTGGCTGTAAGTACGTGTGCCGCGAAAAGTGTGGTGCTTGAAGAGGAGAGGAGAGAGCTGCAGTGGCGCGTCCTAAAACCAGGAAGTAAGCACAAAAAAGCAATGAGATTTCTCCAGAGGATTTTAGAAAATAGCTCGAAATAAGATCTGTGGGAAACGTACCTGTTAGATAAATGCACGTTTTGATTAGCCGGATAACATCCACATGTCTACCCTACTTTTATAATTTTTTTATCATAAATCTATGGATTAGATTTATGATAGACTTTGAAACTACAAGAAGATAAGGAGGACTTTTACAAAAAAGTAATAGAAATGTTTGTCCAGAAGGATAGGCAAATGGACTTCATCTTCAAGTCAAGGTAAGACCGCCATTTTATTGAAAATGGGATCTTACGAAGAGAGAACAATTCAATATTTAAATGATAAAATTACATTTTTTGGGTATCCTTTTGTTGAACTGTCTGTTTAAAATTAATCGAAGCATCAGACAAAAAAAGCTTTTGAAAATAATATTATATTTTGGTTTAGGTCAAAATATAATATTTGTAAACCTGAAGAGTCAGTGCCAGTGCCTCACCAGCCATGAACCTCACTGCACGTCACTGCAGAAGCTTATATATAGACATCTAAGTTTTTTGTGCCCCACCACTTTTGTACATATAAAAACGCCACTGCCTGTGTGTGATTTTACTTTTGCTGTTGTAATTTATTGTCTTCTGTTTGCTATTGTAATAAAGTGTTTTTATTGCATGTACAGTGCAATAAAACACAAGTGCTATATAAATAAAACTTGATTTGATTTGATTTGATTTGATTTGAAGGCAGTACATATTCTGTCCAAGCATTTACTGTAACTTAAGCCTGATTGCTTATATCTTTTATGTATTTGGATACTTAATATCTCTAGATCTAGATATCACAAGACACAACCATTGAAAATATCTTATGGAATATTTGCACATGAAAAGCAATACAAATCAATCAAAAGTAAAAGGAAATAGAGATATATTGATGTTGTCTTTTCATGCAGGGATTTGATTATAATTAAAGTATCAGGGGGGCTTATAACCAAATGTTATACAATTCTTATGTACAGTATATTTTAAATACAGCTGAATGTGAAAACTTTACCTCACTGTCCAATCCAAGAAGGATAATCATGATGAAGAAGAAGGCAGCCCAGAGTTGAGGTAAAGGCATCATGGATAAAGCCCGAGGGTAAGCAATGAATGCCAGGCCAGGACCTGCAAGTAGATAGCCAAATGTCTTAGGAATTAGTACACTTGTAATTTCTATATATAGCACCTGATTTTAAGGTTGGAATTAGACCAGAACCTGCTTAGTTTGTGTCCAGTGATGATGAGTTATTCAAACTAAATCTTTTATTTCTGGCCCCATGTACACCAGCTAGGTTGCAATATGCAATCTAACCACGAGATGGCAATATCGTACACACTGGTCGTAAAAAAGGTGATAATATTTCTGTGTTGTGTTTACAGCGAGTTTCTGCTGCCGCCAATGGGTAAAAATATCAGGTGCTGTAGGATTTGATTGATTCATTGATTTTTATCTTGGATTATGTTTAAGAAAATAAGGAATACATTTAGAGAGAGGGTCCTCATAAATACTTGCAGGTACAAGAATGATGTTCTTGTGAATTATAATTGAAAGAACCCTGCAGCACACATTGATGTGAGGTCCCACATGACATATGGGGACCAAAATCCAAGTGTTTCTTCTCACATGTTATTGTGAGACTTGACTTTGTTAAGTTGTGAATTATATTTTCTTCTCTTCATCTGAAAAAAACAAAACAATTTATTCATCACTTCATATTTTTCATAGGAACTCAACAAAGCTAATATACACCACAATGTTTTTCCTCAAACCATCCCATACCTGATTCAGATACTGTTGAGATGTCAACACCCAATTCATGCGACATGAAGCCAAGAACAGAGAAGACTGCAAAGCCAGCAACAAAGCTGGTTAAACTGTTTAGTGTGCACAAGGCGAAAGTGTTTCTGGAAATTAAAAAGGACGATTATGTATTTTATCCTGCATGACATAAACCGTTAAATGCATATAATGTACAAACATAGGATACAATGTTATCCTTACTTGTAGCAGTTGTTGTTGTATTTGTTGTAGCTTCCCATCGCTTGCAAACTGCCTACGCAAATGCAATAGGAGAATAATACCTGGCTCCCAGCATCCATCCACACCTTAAATCAGTTAAATGTGCAGTGCCAGTGATTTTTAAATGCTTTTAAATATTGAAACATATGATGTTTATACTTGTATAATATACAACTATACTTTGTTATACTGTGTACTTGGTTCAGCCATTTAGAATTCTACCTTTCTGTCCCTTTCTTAAGCCACATTTCCACTTCCATGCATGTCTTAGAAACTCTAACAAAATGTGTATCTTTCCTCCGGATGTACTCAGACTTTCCCACATGTCCTATCTGACTCCTACATCCTCCTGCTCACATGTTCCTCTTTCCCTATTACTCCCAATAGTATTTTCACCTTCTCCACCTTCTCATTGGCAGATCATCAATTTTGCTTTTTTCCTCTGGTAGACCTGAAACCTAACTTGTACCTGCTTGTATTCCTGTTAATGTGTGATTGCTCAATTCTCCGCCTCTGGGCCCTGACGGCAAATACCCTGTTCCCTTTAGTTTTCAGCCAAGCCTTTATAATAGACAAAAACACTTCTGGTCATTAATTTATGGGTACAGCACGTAATGGTGAATACTAAGACGTCAAAGATAAAAGCATCAGCAATATTCTAAAATATTTTCTTTAACATATTTGGAGCCATCAAAGACGGAAAAACAGGATTGATCTGAGTCCTGCAGTCAATAGATACATTTTTTGTCTGGGCAAGGAAAAAATACTTTTGCCGTTGCAGATGTGACCAGATGAAGGCGTTTTAAATAGTCTCTGTGTCTTTAAAATCTAAGATACATGTTCCTAAATTCCTAAAACCATGATTTAAAACTTAAAATGTTTGTCATGATCCAATGGGAAAACAGCATATTTCAGAAGATCTCTGTTTTGACATCACAAGGACAGTCATTCGTTAATGTCCAGAATTACAATGACTTGGCCATGCGATTAGGTGAGAGGCTGAATTACACAGATTGGTTGAAAATAAAAACAATTCATGGCTGCTCTGCCCACACCTTTGTACTGTGTCTTTAAGGGACCAAACGTTTGTTGAGCTCTGGTGGGCTTTGAAGTGAATTCAACTTTGCAAAGTGAATTTAAAATAAATGGCACAACTTAGTACTAAAACCGCTTGCATACTTGTATGATGGCCTTCCTTTTGAACTGATCACCTAGAGCCATCTGAAAGTGCTTATCTTCCAACTAGTGTCTCTAATCCAAGGGTAAAACCGGAGCTATTTAATATCAGCCTTTGGCTTCACAAGTAACATTTGCTAGTATGATTAACCAATATTTAGTTTTGGTCTAAGTTAAAGTCCATACATTTTAGTATTGCTCGACAGCGGCTCTTCTTCCTCCGCAGGCTGAGGAGGTTCAACATGGACTCCAGGATACTCTGCAACTTCTACAGGTGCACCAGAGAGTATCCTGACTGGCTGCATCACGGCCTGGTACGGCAGCTGCACCGCCCTCAATCGTAAGGCTTTACAGAGGGTGGGGAAAACTGCCAAGAACATCACCAGGACGGAGCTGCCATCCATGGAGGACCCTTACTCCCAGCGGCTCAGGAAGAAATCCCTCCGGATTATAAAAGACCCCCATCATCCCAGCCACAAACTGTTCTGTCTGCTGCCGTCTGGCAGGCGTTACCGCAGCATCAGGACTAAAACCACCAGACTCAGGGACAGTTTCATCCCACAGGCAATAAGACTGCTAAACACCTGAACTGTTGAAGCAAAATCCATAACATTCATCTGGCTGCTACTTAACAATTATGTATCTATTTACCTAATTTATCATATTCCAATAACTTGCATATAGACTCTTATTGCACTATTTCACTATAAGACTATTTGTGTTTGTATTTACTATTTACTATTTACTTGCACTATATGTTTCTGTTTATCTGTGTTTTGTGTGGCACTGTTGGAGAAGCCTGACCTAAGATTTTCATCGGCATAACTACAATGTAGCTATGTTCGTATGAGTAAATAAAGAACCTTGAACCTATTGCAAGTGTTAGCCAATTATTGTTCTGTGCAGTGTGTCACCTACACATCACTCATTAGTCACACAAAAACCTCACCTGAGGATCAGTCAGACGGGTCAGATCAGGATAAAGGTAATATCTAATTCCAGTTAAAGCTCCTGGCAATGTCAGCCCACGGATCAGCATCACAATCAACATCACAACTGGAAAAGTGGCTGTGACGTACACACAACCTGAAAGAGGAGCACCAATACTGTTATTAATCGTGGTCAATAAGCCCATTCATTTGTAGGTTTTAATTATAATTTTAGGTTTAAATTACCCATTTAATAATAAGCGTATACATCTCACCTTTCCTGTCGCCTTGATTCCTTTCCAGATACAGAAGTAACAGATGATCCAGCTTAGCAGAAGACATCCAGCCAGGTCCCAGCGGATACTGCCCATCTCTTCAATTCCTCCAGACAAACCCAAGACTCTCCTCCTGAGTGCAAGAAGAAAGTTATGTCAAGAGATATTTAATGACTCTAAAAACTGTTTTGCGAATGTGAGTACAGATGGAGCATCTTATTTCAGACTCCAGCTTACTGCTTCCTGCCTACTACCTGCCAGTTACCTGCCTAAGACCTGCCAAAGACCAGTATCTGGGAATGTTAAGCCCTCCCACTATTTTCCAAGAGGGCGTTGCCAGATTTTCAATTTCAGGATTTAACCAGGAGATGGCACTTCCTTCACAGAAACAGGAAGACAGCTTTTCATGGACTTTCAGTTTTGTTTAGAAGAGCATTTGAACACATCAATATTTTAGATCAAATAAAGTATATCTAATCTTGTAATTCAATAATATATAGTCTTTATATATTAAATAACTATGGCCAAACTAAGACTTAGTTTTTCACAAGAGAAAATGCAGATATTATATAAAAACTAAAGTTAAAATCTTGTTTTTAATGCCCCAAGAGCAATAAAAACACTTGGTAAAAAAATCCTGAGTGAGGCTTTCATAAATTGCATTTAGCTGACGCTTTTATCCAAAGCAACTTACTATTTAATAAATGATAAATGATTATTCATAACAAATATGAGTGATGTGTGATTATTATTCATGCTATATACTGATATAGGGCTAAGTAAGCAATCAATCCTGCAAATTAACCCTTAGTTGTTCAATATATTTATTCAGACAATGTGAGTAGAAATACAGAAATTCTGCTCCCACCTAAGGCCAACATTGCAATATCACAACATTTCCCTAAAAACTTACCAAAACGTAAACATTTTTAAAACTCTTTCATTTCTGCTCCAGAGGCCAAGGGTTAAATTGGGATTTGATATGTGGGGGGGCTCTGTTAGAAGGTGCGACGGGGGAGGGGGGAGAGAGTTAGACGCTCGTGAATTGTCAACGGGGGGGGGGGTGTTGTCGGCCGTAAGCGAACCGGGCCGTTGGCGTCCGGCCGTTCTGTGATTCTCCAGAATTCACAGCTGGCCAGGGATAAGTCCCGACTCTCCCGACGGCCAATCCGTGCCTCCCCTGACTGCACGTTGCTGACACACACCGCTGCAAACTCTCTGCACGGAGGAGCCGCGGAGGAAGAGACACACGTTCACTAAGCCGAAAAAACTATATCCGGTCACAGTGATCTGCTATTTTAAAGTAAATTCAACACATATCGACCCTAAATATAGCATATATTAAGAACGAGAAAGTGTTAACATCGTTTTTTGTAAACATATGACAAATGTACGAGGGTGATGACATCAGAGCATCGTCCTATGGGCTTAGCCCCGGACAGGTACAACAGGTATTCACTCAGAGGGGGGTAGGTACTAAATGCCACCCATTTACATGTAGGCAAACAAAGTCAAAAATCAACATACTGTAGGGGGGTGGGGGATGGTGAACGGTATGGTCAATGTTTGTAAACACAATCCCCAGGATGTGTCCTTATCAAACCAAAATAGAAAATGCAGATATTACACTCAGACATTGGAAAAGTCTATGTTAAAAAGCCTCAGTCACCTTAATTCATGTAATAAAAACATCTCAGGTCAGTAACACTGAAAGCTAAATGTGCAATACCATGTTCAGCTATGTTACTATTTATAATGTTATTGTTGTTACAACAGAAGATGTTTTTCTTTATATTGAAGTTAAATGCATCAATCTGGTGCACTTTGAGGTCAAAATTAAGAGATTTATGGATACCGCTGGAAAAATCTGCAGTACATATGCCGAGCCTGTACGTAGCGCTGTAACTTCCTCCACAAAAGCAGCCTTCTGTTTATTCAACGTGGTGGGGGCCGAGGGAACCGGGCAGAGTTTTTCGCCGGTCAACGTGTGTGAAAGTTTAAATCTTCCTTATTGAGCTTTAAAACAAATGAATAACGACTATATATAATAATAAAATAAACACCGGCTGTTGTTATGCCTGCTGTAACGTTAAATTACTCCGTTCTCCGCTTAAGTAATTATGCCATTACAAGCTTCATAGTTGTATTTATCACCTAAATTTGCCGAAACAAGTTTAATATTCTGAAAGCCAAGACTTTGTTTATTTGAAATCAGATGAAAACAAACTGTAACGGACCCTGCCGTGTTATCTATGATTACTATGCCTTACTGTACATTCATAATTTCAGCCGGAGGGAGGTGGGCGGCGCTGCGGAGGAGCAGATTGCGAGTGAGGTGCCTGTCATCTTCCCTTTACAAGCTTCACAAATGTATTTATCGTGTGATTTTGGAAATAAAAGTTTCATATTCTGAAAGCCAAGACTTTGTTTATATATTATACGTGGGTAGCTATGACGTCAGAAGGAGTTACCGTAAATGAGAGCTGCCGTAAAAGTGTTTCTAGGATTTCTAAATGAACTATTACAGCTGTTATAAAGCATTAAATAAAAAGTCATGAAAGAGATAAGGAGGAGAAAAGGTTTAAGGAAGTAAGCAAGGAATACAGAATGTCGAAATCCTCTGTTTCACGCAATGTCGAACATTGAAGACAGAGGACGGCGGTCCCCCAATCTACACAGCGGGAGAAAGAAAATCATAAAGCAGATCGGAGGAGACATCACGATCTTCCCACATTAGTGCAATTCACCTATACTTAACCCCAAATAAAAGAACCCAATAAAAACAGTTGTTAAATAATAGTGAAGTCACGTTGTAATAATAACTCATCTCTCGGTTTGAGTGTTCTTTTTCTGCTTTTCTGACTATTTCTCATTGTGGGGAAAAATAACACCCAGGGGTCCTGATCGTTTTAATGAAGTTGAATACAGAATATTCATATTTGTCAGTGATTTCATGTCAATTCGGCGAACATAAACATAAATGATCGTGGTGAAGTTGATGATTAAATTAGGATTAAAAAGCATTTCCTCTCGTTCGTTTTTTTCGACTAAACAACATTATTTTGTTAAATAACAACATGGTGATGTTTTGTAAATGATTACATGTCTTATTTAGCACAGACTATGATCCTATCCGTGACATATGGATCTTAACAAAGATCCGCTATACATTAGTACCAGACATACTGTACATCCAGTTTACTGTATCGAAGTTGATTTCACATGAGCTCCAGTGTGGAACCCCACTGCACCTCCTGGTGGATCAATGATCCATTGCAGCTGGCTTCACAATAATTTAATTTATTTATCACGGGGGCGGTATCAAGTCAGACTGGGGGCCGGCTCTTCATCACGAACCGATCACGGGCCGATGACGGACCAATCACGACCCAATCACGACCCTCGCGTTTCAAACTGTCTGAAATAAGATGCTCCATCTGTACTTCCTGCCAGAATTCTTTCACTGATGATGTTGCGTTTTCATTGATGTGGCGATAAACTGAATCATTCTGTCCACAATCAATGCAGTTATCTTGAAGCGAAAGAGTACAAAGAAACAAGTTGACATTTTCAGAATTTACAACCATGTTGATATTAAGGGTTCTCCATATATAATTGAGCATGCCTATGATTACATTAATTGCCTCCATATGGCCACTCACAGTAATTCTGTACCTACATAAGGCCTTTGCACTAACATCAGTGCGATGTTTACCTGTGTTCCAGGTGTTGTTGCAGCTGGCCCAGGGGAGTACAGTGTGGAAGGAGGCGAAGAGGTAGAGGAAGGCCCAAGCCAGGATGACAATGTAATACACCACACTGTATAACAATGTAACTTGACTGCCGTAGCCTAAACCTTTGAAAAAAATAGAACTGCATTTTTAACATTTGATACACAACAGTAATGTAACAATATACACATATTTCAAATACTTTGGCACTCTATGGAATATGTAGTTATGTTAGTAGTACCTCCAAATATGGGACATATTTTCCTCCAACATGTGATCCCACCCTGAGCCGTTAACTGCCCCAGAGATACCTCTAGAAAGAAGATGGGGATTCCACATGTGGACAGGAACACCACATAGGGGATCAGACAAAGACAAATTGAGCAAAGTAATGGATTCTAGTCAGAAAAATACTACGGACACAAAATGTTACTAATTTAATACCAGTTTTCTAGTATTTTCTTATCTTACATTCTTATACAATACAATACAATTGTTTTAACTGTTCTTACCGCCTCCATTTTTGAAGCACAGATATGGAAATCTCCAAACATTTCCCAGACCAATAATATGTCCGGCAACAGATAAAATGTACTCCCTCTTGTTGGCCCACTGGCCTCTCTTTTTTCTGTTGGAGGTAGCAGGATTTTGATTGTTTTCATCTTTCATCAGATTCTTCTCTGGATAACTTGCTGGCTCCATCAGGACAGATCTGTGGTGAGAAATTATTCGGTTTTCAGCTGTTGCATTTAATACTTAACTGTGTCTGCGTATGTTAACAGTGCATTACGTATAGAGTGCATTACAAGAAAACTGGGGAGTTCCATTTGATCTTAGAACGGCAACCTCAATTGGAATAACAAAAAGTAAATTAAAGACCTATCTTTTTAATTTGGCTTATCATTTTTAGTAGTATCACTGTACATGTTTTATTGTTTTAATGTTTTTACATATTTTAATTATGTTCCTCATTTGTTATTGTCATTATTTGTGTCATACTCAGTAAAGCACTTTGGGCATGAAAGGTGCTATATTAATAAAGTGTGTTATTATTATTATTATTAAAAAATGGTTTATTTATGTCCAATGACTTCCAAGCACTAAAGAAATCTAAAACTCTACCATAGTGCAAATGTCCTTTTTATCTGCTGCGCAAAGGTTTGGTGACCCGCAGGTCAAATCCTAAAGCTGTTGATGTCCAAATATTTCAACCAATGTAGTCCGATGTTTAACAAGCACATTCTTTTTATCCACCAATATTTTTGAAATACTAACTCTCTCTGTGCGCACAGACAATTTCACATGATGTATAGAAATATGATAGTGTGCTCAGTAGAGTGCAGATGTATTGCTTTTTTAATCTAAATAAGTGATGGGCTGACCAATGTTTTCACATGATGGGTTCCTTCGAGTTGGAAATTGGAATACGTAAATATTATAAGTATTACCAAGTTTGTTCCCAGCTTTCTCACATAATCCCAGCACAGATTTTTTTGCCATGAATTGCATGGCAGTAGAAAAGGCAAAGAAAGTCTAGGAACTGGTACAAGATACATGCATTGCACCCAGTGGCGTTTTTATATGTACAAAAGTGGTGGGGCACAAAAAACTTAGATGTCTATATATAAGCTTCTGCAGTGACGTGCAGTGAGGTTCATGGCTGCTGAGGCACTGGCACTGACTCTTCAGGTTTACAAATATTATATTTTGACCTAAACCAAAATATAATATTATTTTCAAAAGCTTTTTTTGTCTGATGCTTCGATTAATTTTAAACAGACAGTTCAACAAAAGGATACCCAAAAAATGTAATTTTATCATTTAAATATTGAATTGTTCTCTCTTAGTAAGATCCCATTTTCAATAAAATGGCGGTCTTACCTTGACTTGAAGATGAAGTCCATTTGCCTATCCTTCTGGACAAACATTTCTATTACTTTTTTGTAAAAGTCCTCCTTATGTTCTTGTAGTTTCAAAAGTCTATCATAAATCTAATCCATAGATTTATGATAAAAAAATTATAAAAGTAGGGTAGACATGTGGATGTTATCCGGCTAATCAAAACGTGCATTTATCTAACCGGTACGTTTCCCACAGATCTTATTTCGAGCTATTTTCTAAAATCCTCTGGAGAAATCTCATTGCTTTTTTGTGCTTACTTCCTGGTTTTAGGACGCGCGACTGCAGCTCTCTCGTCTCCTCTTCACACACCACACTTTTCGCGGCACACGTACTTACAGCCAATCAGCTCTGAATGATTTGAGATGACGTATGGTGGGGATGGTAGCTCCGTGCCCCTCTGGTCATTATTTTTTTGCCACACACATTTCATTACAAAATACTCTGAGCATGCGCAGTGAAGTTTTTACAGTCACCGTTGACTTCACAGCGAGAGGAAGGGGCATAATCAGGTTTTGTCCCACATGGCTCTAAACAGCTCAATAGGCACACACTGTGACTGTAGACACACTAATTAGAAGAACACAGACGTTGTTTAATGTTTAATCATCTGATTCGTCTGTACATTGCTGTTTTACAGCAATGTACAGACGAATCAGATGATTAAACATGATCTTAAAATATATTTTATATATATTTTTTTTTTTTTTTTTTGCATTTTTGTAATCATTATTTGTAATACTTTCTGCTGACACTAGGTGGGGCTGTGCCCCACCTGCCCCTAATGACCAGTCGCCACTGATTGCACCTACTGGAGACCACCGGTAAGAATCATCACTACCTCAGTTTAGCGGTACATTTAATTGATGACAAATAGCAACTTCACTCATTTGCTTTAGGTGTGGTGAAAACGGAGGAAAGGCATTTTTGCTGAAGTGTGAGCCGCACAGTTCCACAAGAGTGGGACATAGCGGTCAAGGTCACCAGGAACAGATAGTGCTCGCAATATGACATACAAGCATATGCCCTGTGTAGCACAGATTATACAGATGGGATTTAGATCTTTCTGTGACAGCGTCAATGTTTTAGCTAAGGGTCTGGAAATGGTCAGACTTCATGCCAATAATTCAGAAAACTAAAAAAACTAAGCTTGAATGTAATAATAAAGGTAAAAGAAAGGATTTGTTTAAACAGTTTGTTATGCTTTTATTTATTACAACACCACACATGTGTTTGTTTTATTACCCCCAAAATACATGTTTACCAGTTGTTGGGTTATTTAAGATTAATCATGATAATTCACAGGTTACCACTAATTGTGGTGTGAAACTTTATTTTGTAGAATGTGCAAATTCCACAGCTAGTGCTGCCCACCCCACACATTTTTTTCCTCAGCGCATTCTTGTAACCTCTTGGATTTTTCATGCCTTGTTATTTAGCGTCAATGATATTTCCACATTATGAGAAGAAAAAACAACCTGTTAGTTTACTCAGCCAATTATGTGTTCACATTAGGCTGCAGATGACTGTTAACGTGTCCCCAACCTAAACTGTCAGTCGTTAGGTTGAGTTCGCTGTAAGCTCTCCTCCAATCAACATAAAACCCTCTCGCAAAACATTCCCTAAATTGACAATTTTTTTCGTACGTAAGAGGATTTCTCAGAATTCTGACTTTCATCTCAGAACAAAAAAAATCACTTTGTTATTTTCCTCTACATGTGAACCTAAACCTCTTCTATATATGTATCATGGGTGTAAAACATCACACACACTAAACTGCTTCTTGTTGCAACAGAGATCTTTTTCTGCACAGTTTGAGGAAAAAGAAGACAATTAATACGTCCAGATTCTTCCCACGTATAAAACATTAATGTAGCTGTAGCAGGATGAGAGTCCTAATCTCTTTTACACAAACACACACACAGACACATGTTCCACTAGTAACAAAGAAAAAAAAAAAAAAACACTGAAACACCGACACACAGAAACACCGAAAACTATTAAACAGCCCTGCTATATACTATGACCATTCTTTACTTATTTATAATATGGTTCAAATGGAGTAATTTGAGTTGTCTGATGCACTTGATACAATTTTACTTTTTAAAATACTGATGTGTTTATTTAAAACCATTTCAACACACAATGTCATGACTTTTTCAAGATCTTTTTGTCAAACTATACTATGACTTTCTCTCATTTTTTTTAGAGATCCTATACTGACATTGCAGACAAACTATATAATATAATTCTTAACTACATACTATACTTGGACTTTTTTCAAGATACTTTTAACATACTATACTAGTACTTTTAAAATAAATGTTCGGACATTCTACACTGTGACTCTTTTTTTTAAATGATATATAGGAAATACTATACTATGATTTGAAGACAACGGTTTTTTAAAATGTAAAAACCACTTTTTTTATTTGCAGAATTTCATATTTACAATTTATTGTATTCACCCCATAGGAATCAATAATACATTTATACTGATTGCAACATCCCCAGGATCTTCTCCAGCACAGAATCCCCCAGATGAAGGGAAATATTATAATGGAGTTTTTGCACTTCGGCCAAAGTATTCATGTGTATGCTGTTTTTGACACAAAGATGCATTACATCTACAAACAGAGCATACAATGCGAGCACATGATACACTTTTGGTGTTTGTTTCATTTCTTCGGTAATGTTACAGAATGTTTCGGAAAATGAAGATTCGAGGACCACTTTAAATGTTTCGTTTACAATCGTTTCCCAATGACCCGGAATAGTACTGCCAGAATGAACGATATCCAAAATGTCTTCTAGTTTACAAACTTCAGCCATTCTGTTTGAACGGGGATCACTATTCATTCTGCTTTCAATCGTCATCAACAACACACTTATTAAACAGGTATTGACTGCATTCTGATAGATATATACAGATTGTTTTCCATAGTAGTTACCCATTTTTATTTTACTTTAAAGAAAAGTCAAAGTATCGAAAAAAAAAAAAATCCCTGGCTTCAATCAACCGCTGGTTATTAGTCTTCTTCTTCTCCATCCAGCTCGGCATGGATCTTTTCAAGTCTCTCCTTGAGGCGTCTGCAGTTTTTGAGATTGTGCAGAAAAGCCTCCGAAGTGCCTTGGATCCTCCATTCAGCCGTGTAAATGTTTTTATCATTAAGACTCTGGTCAATCACAGTAATGAAGTCGGCGAGCCAAAGTCTTTTCATTAACGCGTTGTAATTGTTTCTGAAGAAATATTCTGGAATGTCATTCAGACAATCGTGTTGCCTCTGGCCGGGGTGACTGACTCGGCATCCATTGCAGATTTATTCTCTGTACCGATGCAGCACCCTCTCCAGAATATCAACCAACTCCGATTTCACTATGTTCAAAAACAGAGACGTCTTGGCCCAAGGAGTAACATCAGCAGCAGTAGTACTGCAAGATTTGGGTGTCCACAATGGTGGTGATGATGGTAGTCCAGGAGTTTGTTCCTGGCTGCAACTCGTGGGGGGAGACTTGGTTTTTCTCAGATCCATGGCTAGTTTTCAACGGTCGTCTTAGTGGGGTCCTTCGTTTTAGATGATTTGCTGAGTGGGGGTGGACTTATTGTGTTGAATGGGGGGAGTCATCTGTAGAATTGAGAGTTTTTAGAAAGTTCTTTAAGCTTTGTAGCTTTTTCATCTATAATTTCCAACCAAGCAGCAAGAGGTCAAATTTAAGAAGCAGTAATAGTTTGTCACGATTTTACAGAAAAAGTCAAAGTGTAGTTTGTCAGAAAAAAATATATGGAAAAGTCATTGTGTACGTTGAAAATCTGAAAAAATAAATTTAAAAAAGCATAATACAGTTAGTCAAAAAGTAGGGCTACATAATATATTTAAAACCTATTGTTATTGCAATGTCACATCTTAAAGACAGCTTGAACTGGATAAATGGTTAGTCTTTTTCAAACATACCATACATGCATGTTAGTATATTTGGCCAATCGGTTTAGACCCTACTGCCCTAGACGCACGCCCTCAATAGGGAAAAAAAAAGTATATTGTGTTGAAAATATCGCAAAAAGTCGTAATATTGTATAATGTATTAGTTGCATGTTGTATTTTGATAAAAATCATTGTGTAGTTTTTCAAAAATATAATGGAAAAAGGAGAAAAAAACAAAATATCACAGTATGTTGAAAGATATGAAAAAAGTAATGTTGTGTTAAAATAACATGAAAGAAATCAAAGTAAAGTGTAACCCCCAGTTACTAAGACACTGAGAAATAACATTGACTAAAATGTCAACTTTATTTGAAGGCTTAGCACTACATACACAAACAATATAAATTATTTGAAACTAAAATAGAGACAATATAGATACACAATATGCAATTTAGGACAACATGATTTAGACAATTCTTCATGAAAACATTTAAATGAGTGTGATTAGATAAATCCCCTGTCCATCTAAAGTGGTTGTAAAGCAAGGCTAAGCCAATCAAAGTTTAGACCCGCCCCGTGTCTGTCGTCTACCAGGAAGTGAGATGCGCTGTTTATCCTTTTGGGACGATGACTCAGCAGCATTAGCACTATAGATTTTGATTGTAGTTATTTGGACAACTTTTCACGTAGATTGACCGACTTTTCTACTTTTCCCCAAGAGCATTGCCTCTTATATGATACCCTTGGTGAGTTGCATGAGAAAATACGGATGTTAAATATGTATTTTAATGAAATTATCGATGCTAAATTAGCCGCGGCTAACCGTTGCTAACGCGTTAGCCTAGCGTGTATCCGTGTTGCTTTAATGTGTGCGGAGCGGAGGGATGTGAAGTCACTGCACCACTCTATTGTCTGTGGTTTTGGCGGTGGTCTTCACGCTGCTTTGCCGCCTGTTGAGTTTAGTACACTTTGTTAAAATAATAACATGTGTGACAGATGTGTTAAATAAGCTGACTGATAATTGTTGTATTTAGAATTGTTTGTTTAATAGGATTTTAGGAACATGTGCAGTGTATTTTGTTGATTTGATTAATATACAGAGAAGTGCTGTTTCAATTTGCATTTAAACCATTGTATAAGCATTCATTTGACTCTTGGCCTTGTTGTCTGGTCGGGTCTTTTTTTTGTGTGATGTGAAGGAGATTTTCGGGATTCTTTGACTGGAACGCTGCCCTCATCTCTGCTGGTGTACTGTGGCGAATTTCAGTCTGGCGAGCTACCCATCGACCTATCTAAAGGAAGAGAACTATTACAGTTACCCACAACGGTGGTAGGACAAGAACTTGTGCATCTTTTCCTCTTCACAAGTTGAGAGCCAAGAACTGATTGATTATTGATTGTGTGATACTATGTTGAATATGTTATAACTATATATGTATAGAAGTAATGTGATAAGCTTTCTTTCATTTTATTTAAGAATCTGAAATAACATTTCAAATACAGAGTCCTGGTTCACAAAATTAGAATATATAGCTTAGCTACTAAATTTAAATAAAACCATTTGTTTATATTAAATAGGGATAATTAAAACAGAAGTAATAACACTAAATGATACCAAAATAGTTATAAAATAAATAGGTACAAATAATTAAAACCAGGATACTCTCAAATTCAAGGTAACTGAATATATATATATGTATTTCAAATGTTTATCTGAAAGAAAGGGAATAAATATTATAGCTTTCTGTACCTTTTCCAAACAACGTCTGCTTTGTGTCTTTTCACCTTTGTTGCACAGTATCCATTTTCTCCTGAGCAACCTAGACTTCTGATGTGCTGGTCCACACACACTGAAATGTCTACATTTATATTAGAGAGGTTTGATCGAAACTGATTCGTATAAATAATTCTGTGCTCAGCATTCACTTTTGGTGCATGTGTTACAAAAGCATCTAAAAGCATATATTTAAAAAAAGTAATGTTAGTCAAGTCAAGTTATCAAAACTGCATTGTTTCATCGAAACAGTGTTAAAATCACAAACTCTCCATTTAGAGTTTGATTCTTTAAGTAACTCAATTCATTACAAATTAATGAATATTTTACCAAGTTATAAAGTTTTGCATACATAAACGTGTATCTTACAGTTCCTTTGTGAGAGAATTACGCACAAATCTGTCATATCAAAACATTCTATTGCAGTATTTTATCTGTTTTATGTGCTCTATATATATATATATATATATATTTGTTGCACTGTTGGAGGAGCCTGGGACCTATGTTTTTCATTGACATATCTACACTGTAGCTAATGGGCATATGCCATAAAGCCTTGAAATTTGAAACTTAAAATTATCAAAAACTGCATTGTCTCACTGAAAACAGCTCTAAAGAAAGCCCAATTCGCTACAAAGTACTTTATATTCTACCAAGAAACCATATTCCTTACAAAGTACCAGTTGTAAAGTGTTTCTCACTTCAAAAGTGTATCTAAAAAGTATCTTAGTAACAAAAACAAAAGCAAAAAGCATTAATGTTAACAACGCCTCAAAGGGCGGACTCCTGAGTTCCGTAATGTCCCCCCTAACATGGCACTTGGACTATTTACATCATCCAGGGCTCAACACCGGTAAATACACCTCTCTTTATCCGCTCTCCAAGCCTCCAAGGGCGGACTCCTGAGTTCCGTAATGTCCCCCTAACATGACACTTAGACTATTTACATCATCTAGGGCAGTGGTTGCCAAACGGTGTGCCGCGGCACACTGGTGTGCCGTGAGGCAAGTCCGGGTGTGCCGTGGGATTTTGTGACAACCATACATTATTATTGCAATATACAACTACACAAAAATAATTATTTTTTAATTTACTATATCAGTACTTTGTATGCACTCATTTCATAATACAGAGGCAAACTCTATACCTAAAAACAATTATTTAAAAAAAAATCCTCACAGAACCCCATATTTCGCTGTTAACGCAGTTGCAGGTGGGAATTATAAGACCGTGACACATCGAAGGCTGAAGGACAACATTAAAACAGAGAAACACGCAAGAGGGAAAATGGAGCGCTTTCTTGTGCGGAGCAAACCACCAACCACCAGTGCAGAGACTGCCGACAACCCACCACCGAAAGAAAAGAGGAAAAAAACTGTCAGCAGACAGTATCATGAAAGTTACCTGTCTTATGGCACTGCAGGCGAGCGGCAGATTTTCCCTACAAATAGACGAATCTACTGACATAAGTGGGGCTGCCCAACTTCTGGCAAACGTCAGATATGTTGATGCTGACTCTATCAAAGAGACGTTTTTCTTCTGCAAAGAAATGGAAAGCCATACTACGGGAGAAGAAATATTCAGGGTAACTAATAACTATTTAAAAGAGAACAGTCTGACCTGGAATATGTGCGTCAGTCTTTGCACAGATGGTGCGGCAAGCATGACGAGGGAGAGTGAAAGGATTTATTGCTAAGGTGAGAGCACAAAACCCACATATCGTGACAAACCACTGCATTTTGCATAGAGAGGCATTAGTTGCCAAAACCATGCCCCCAGAGTTGACTGAGGTGCTGAATCAGGCTGTGCAGATGGTGAATTACATCAAATCAAGGCCCCTGAAATCTCGCCTCTTCTCCCAGCTGTGCGCCGAGATGGGAGCCGACCACCAAAGCCTGATCCTCCACAATTTTTAATTTTGTGACCTGTCTGGTTTAAATGAGTGTGTTGCTGCTTTGATGAAGCCTAATTTGATAAAGTTTCAAATTAATTTCTGAAATATTTCGTTAATAAATATTTCATGAGTAATATAGTTGTCTTTGTCACATTTGATTTGGCATTAGTAAATAATTATGCACATTTACAGATATTTTACATGATATGAGTGATAACACGTGTTATAAGGGCTATTTTGCACAATAGGTGTGCCTTGAGATTTGTACTTGTCCTTTGGTGTGCCTTGGGCACAAAAAGTTTGGGAACCACTGATCTAGGGAAGCACACCTGTAAATCTTCCTTATAGTTAATAAAGTAATTAAACAATAAAAAAGACAAGATCAGGGGGTCATTAAGATCTTTAAATTAGACAGCGCAAGACAGTTCACTCACACTCTTAAGTCTGTGCATTGCTAAGTGTTTTTACACCCTGTCTGCCCTGATCAACCCCCCTGCAGCCACCCCCAGAATGAATAGCAATATAATATAATTGTTCTTCTCTTTTTTCCTACCTACAGCTAATTCTAATATTACCCCTACACAACCTCATATAACTTCATATAGGGATTCTTTAATAGTTGTGTGAAGTAATTAAACAATAAAAAAGACAATACCAGGAGGTCATTAAGATCTTTAAATTATTATTACCCTCTTCAGAGAGACTTCATTGTAGTTAATAAAGTAATTAAACATTAGTTCACTAGCCATACAGCTTAAGAGCACATCCAGTTCACAAGCCCTACAATTTCAAAAGAACATCCTTAGTTAATAACAACTTCATAGGGGGTTTTAAAGTTGTGTGAAGTAACTAAACATTACAAATACAATATCAGGGGATGATTAACCTATTTTTTAATTATTATTACCCTCTTTCAAAAAGAGAGCCCCTTGTAGTTAATAAAGTAATTAAACATTAGGTCACAAACCTTGCAACTTAAGCGAACATCCTTAGTTAACACAAATCATATCTAATAACTGACTGTGAGAGGGAGGGGTGGGTGGAGGGGGGTGGGGGCGACAGCTCGAGACAGGGGGGAGACAGGGAGGATGTCACACCTGTACGTGATAAGGATATAACACGCAGGTGTGATATCACACCGGCATGTCATAACACCTCGAACAAAGGAGGTCATTAGCATAAGTAGTAGTAGGTGTGACCTGTCACTTTTTTATGCATACTAATGAGACGAAAGCGGGATGAATATAACTACTTACGGAGACAAGGCTCAAAAGTTCTGGGACACATTTTTATGGACTGATGAGACAAATACCTTTACCAAAGGGATGGAAAGGCCAACGTGTGGAGAAAGAAAGGATCCGCTCATAATCCCAAACACACAAGCTCATCTGTGAAACATGATGGAGGTAATGTCATGGCTTGGGCTTGTATGGCGTCTTCTGAGATGGGCTCATTGATCTTCATTGATGATGTAACACATGATGGCAGCAGCAAAATTAACTTAGAAGTCTACAGAAACATTTTGTCTGCCAATTTATAGAGAGATGCAACCAAACTGATCGGGAGATCCTTCATCCTGCCGCAAGACAACGACCAAAAACACACTGCCAAAACAACCAAGGAGTTTATCAGGGAAAAGAAGTGGAAGGTTTCAGACTGGCCAAGTCAATCAGACTACAACCCTATTGAGCGTGCATTTTACCTGCTAAAGAGGAGACTGAAGGGAGAAACCCCCCGAAACAAACAACAACTGAAACAGGCTGCGGTGAAAGCCTGGAAAAGCATCACAAAAGAAGAATGCAAAAGTTTTGGGATGTCAATGGGTTGCAGGCTTGATGCAGTTATTGCAAGCAAAGGATTTGCAACTAAATACTAAGTATTATTCACTTTTCACACTATTTAAGTCTCTGTTCCAATACTTTAGCTCACTTGAAAAATGGGTGGGTTTAAACAAAAGGTGCTATCTTCTCAGTCGTTTAACAGATCTAGATGTAAATACCTGGAATTAAAAGCTGAAATACTGAACTTTTGTCTCATATTCATATTTTGATGTCAAACCTAATTGTTTTCAGTGTACAGCAAAAATAAAGGAATTGGCCTCGCTGTTCCAATAGTTTTGGAGGGGACTGTAGGTGATCCAAGAATCTGTCACTAACATTTTAGATGCTATCGCCGCCACTGAAGCATTAGTCTCAGGTGCCAGTAAACTTTACAATGTACAGTATGTGCATACTGACATTCCCCTAGCATTATATTCAAATAGTGGCAAAGTAAATTTGCGTGCATGGAACTTTAACTGGGTGAGATTTCAGCTGGAAGCTGATAAATGTTATTTATATTGTCTTATACATTCAAACACTCAAATTTGTAATTCAAAAAGTCTAGAATGGCTCCATAGATAAATCATTACAAAGATATCCAGATGACACTTGGAGGCAAAGTTATGAGTATAGGAGGACATTTTCTACAACAGAATACATCTAATTTAGGTGTAAAATATAAAACATGAAATGGTCCACAACACCATGATGAAATTCATTTTCTATGGAGCAGCTCCAGATGTTATACCTGATGACATCACACAATTTAGATTCTGGTGTCTGGCTTTAAGAGAGTAAGCAGTACATGTTCGCCAAAAATTATTGAACTTTCCTGGGCTGTCGAAAATCTATTGGAAGTATGTCCTGGGCTACATTACAGGCAACCTAACAGGAAAACGTAGCTTCTCAATTGTGTGCCAATTGTTTCTTAAGAAAGTGACAAAAGGCAACCACTACATGCCAAATGAATTGACCTGTCTGTCGGACAATGGATGGAGAACACTCCAAACACACTTGATTTTGACTCGGGCCAAGAGTTGTTCGATCAGGAGTTGGTGTTTATTTTCCAATTGGTTCTCACTTCCTAACGTCAGGACAGTGGCGCTACGGCTATTGGGCCAACTCCACCAATCAGGAGGAGAGAGCCACGGCCATTGCCGTTCGAAAGCGCTGGAGACGCTGTAGTACATATGCCAGGCCTGTAGATGGTGCTGTTCTCACAGAATCAGCCCTTGCAAAAACAGGGGTAAAAAAGTGCAAATTGAGCAAAATGAGGCATGGCTAAAATGCATGATCTGTTTGGTATTTTGAAAAAAAAAAAGTATAAATATGCCTTATATAGGTATGGTCCTACACTATATTATTATAATATAGCATGATAGGTCCACTTTAACTGGAACTAGCCAAAGAAAACACCAAAGTCTGTTTTTCTCTGCTTTGACAGTCGCTATGGAACATTTTACAGTCGCTATGGAAAATGTTAGCTTTACTTGATAAAAGTTGCAAAACCTGAGTTAGACATTGTGAAACCGAATTCTCTAGAATTCAGACTGTAAAAGTGAAATTTTTATTAATAATAATAAGAAGTTACCAGGAACTGTCATTTCTCAGCGCATAAATATAAAGCTGTGTGCCAGTAAGTGTTATGCTACTAAGCATTCTCTACAAATTGCCCGGAAATATAAATGTAATCCTTGTCTTCAGATTTATGAACAGAATAAAAGATAAGGACTGAGGGCTCCGGCACACACAGTTTGAAATTTAATTTGGCATTTCTCTAAAGCTGTCACATTTCCAGCGACGGATGAGGAGTATGGATGAGGAGGCCATTTAGCTTAATCTTTTAAAGCCAATTAAAAATAGCAACTGTCATGTTTGGAAAACCATATACATTATAAAGGCGATGAATGGTCCAAAACAATGAGTTTCTGTAGATCTGTGTGCATTTAGGGCTGGAAACAGAAATAGGTACCTAATTTAGAGTCCATCTTTCTGAGTTGCATCGTACTGACTAATTTTGTTGTCACTTGGTATTGGTCCAAAAACACAAGGTGGGATAATTGTGTGCCAAGAAATACTACTGGATTAGATTCGGCTCGACTAGCTTTTCAACAAAATCATAAATCCTAACCGCAAGCTGTCTGTCAAACCTCATCGAAGATTGGATGCTGAAGAAATACATTTTTTATCTTTGTTAAATTATAATGAGAAAGATAAGGTTTTAGCCACACTGAATGGCAGATTTAAAAAACAAAAACAAATATAGAGTTAAGAATATAATAGAATTACTGCATTTAACTTTGTAACAGGATATTAGATTGTTGTTTATACATTTCCAACTATTTCTAAGTGGAGGAATAAAATACAGCAGCAAGAATATTTTTGACATGCAATCTGATTTAACACTCAAACAAGAAGCATCTAATTCCCCTTTTCCATTTGGACATTTGCAGAAAAAGCACAGGTGTGACTTATAATGATTAGCTATGCCAACAAATTAATGTTCCATCTGTGCGTGCTATCAAAAGTCTTGATGTTGGTTTTGCAACTGTTGAGGTCTATCACTGCCAGTTTAATTAATATAATATAAGTTACGCTATCATCCTGTATTTATACTCTAGGTTTGTACTTTTGTTTTCTTATTGAATTTCCAATCATTGTTAACTCTCCTGCTTGCTAACTAATGATTTGTCAAGCCTAGATGTAACCCATCTCCCTGGAGAAGTCTGCTCACAGTCAGTGTGATGCTACGCTGCCTCTGTGTGGCTAACAGCAGGACCTGTCACTGCTAAACATGACGTGCTTCCCTCCACACAAGCTCCTGAAATAAACTGTTCCATAACATGTATTGTCTTTTTCTAAATATATACTAAACCAAAACGAACTCAAACCCAACTTCATTTTATTTTTGGTAAACTTTTAAACAAAATGTTGACCTGAATAAAGCAAACTAAGTCAGAAGAGGAGTTATGGAGAAACGGATGATATTGTAATATATGTTGGATTCGCTCAGGTGTGGCAGGAAACACTATCACTTTGTCTAAACCAGGGGTCTCCAACCTTTCTTCATCTGAGAGCTACTTTCAAAAAATGAAAGTGGCCAAGAGCTACTTGCATCACATCGCTTACATTTATTCACATAGCCCTCATCAGTTGAATTAAGCTATACTTTTGTACACGTGTGAAATTGCAATACCTAAAGCTTATCAAAAATAAGGTCCAAGAAAACGAAGATTTCTCACATATTATTATGGCCCACATAATAAGTACATCACTGAACATTCACACAAGTGTCCTTAATCACCACCTTACAAGCATTTCACTCTTTTGTTAGTGAGATGAATGGCACTGCATGCAGTCCACCATAGAGGTGTATGCTGGACCCACTTAGGTTCACTTAATAGAGTCATTTAAATGTTCATCAGTCGGTCTTGTTCTGTATTTAGATTTCATTCATGTCAGAAAAAGCTGCTTCACAAAGGTATGTAGAACAGAACCAAATAAAGCAGACATTTTCAGTGCTGCTTGGTGAATGTTCTTATAGTTTTCTGCGTCTACAAGGCTCCAGAAATGTTGTGAGTTTTGCTGAGACTTAAGCTGAACATTATTTTGGAGATCTCCACAGGATTGACACTGAACAGTTGTTCAGCCATCTTTTTCTTCTTCTTCTTCGTCTTGACATTAAATTATAAACCATAATAAATCAATTGTATAGGTCTAGCCTCCATATATCTGTGTGTGAAAATGGTTCCATCCTCAAAAACAAAAAACTAATACTTCTGCAGTCTAGCTGCAGCTTCTAGCTACGGTCTTCTGTTAAAAAAAAAGACACTGAATGTCTTGAATGTGGCATCACACACATGACTTGAGTCTGAAAACAGCAGGAGTATTTACAATAGCATTATAAAAACAAAAATAGTGCATGTGGGTGCACACTTACATTCTCTGTCTTACTGTTACATAAATCCCATGAATGTATGAGATTAAGTTAGCTTCATATCTCAATCAGTGATTAAGTGAATAATAAAGTTTCTATCGGGTCACTATCAGCCTGTCACTCATTATTTTCAGGGAGGGGGCGGGGTTTGGAGGAACGGAGAGGAGACGGTGATCGCGGAAGCTTTCCTCCTGCCTTCACAAACTTTACACAAGTATTTATCAACTGAAAATAGCAAGAGGACATTCATACTCTGCAATCCAAGACTTGATTAAATCCACCAAAAACCTGACATGACGATAACTAGTGTTTTCAAAAAACACAAATTTTAGTGGCCAACAGGGGATGGATGCAGAAAGGAGCAATTCCCATAGACCTCCATGTTAAAATGCCCAACTTTACAGCAGAAATAAACATGTTTCTAGCTGGATCCAATCAAACTTATTCTGGATATAGTTAGATTCCACCTTCATGACAATGGAATAGGGAGTGCATTTTTTTTACCGTGAGTAAATTAGTAAGTAAAGTAGGTTTTGCCGTGAGTTAACGAAAGTCTTATTTCTTCTTGAGATCTGCAGTGAAGCGTGTACACATTTGCTGAATATGAAAACTCTCAGTGTGTGCCCACTGTGCGACTGTCAAGGATAAACAACCTGTGGCCGCCGAGCCAGTCATGTGTAGGGATGGGTACCGAGCCCCAGGGCTGAATTATTAAAGACCGTGGTACCATTAAGCTCCGACGTTATCGGTCGGTACTGGAGACATGTAAAAAATATATCTCATATGTATTATTGCTACACAAACATTATATTGCAGTTTTAGTGTCGCCAACTCCGTTTGTAATATGCAAAAAGACTGCAAAATGCGTCTATGATTATTTTGAGTATTTTCGATCTTTCCAATCCAGACGAGAGATCTCTCTCCCCAGTCTGTGTGCGAGGGGGCGGGGCAGTTTACACACACGCAGCTGCTACATGCAGCAACACACACACACGGAGGGGATGGCGGAGAGAACGCGCTCCGAGGTGTGGTTAAACTTTACCTGTTCGATGTGGACAATGCTTGTTACCAAAAGTGCAATAAGAGTTTAGAATGTAAGGGCGGTAACACGAGCAATTTGTCTAAACATCTTGTAAAAGTGCACCACATTCAAACGGAGAAATGCACCGGGTTCGACTGTCTTTCTAGTTGCTCTGTAGCCCCATCCACGAGTAACATTTCCACGTCAAGTGTTATGTATGCTAGCAGCAACACACGGAGTTAACTCAATTATACAAACATGGGCTAATGATTAGAGGTAATTTAGAGTTATTTATTTTGTTAAAGTTTCAGCTATTCTGTTTACAGTTCTGTCATCACATTATTTAATACGATTTGTTAAAACACTGTTGTTTCTTTTGATCTGAAATATTATGTATTTAATTAAAATAAAAAGCAATGATAGTTTTGTTCACAATTTGTGTTAGTTAGTTTACCTTATTTTTTTCTCAAAAAAAAAAGATAAAAGTACCGTTAAAGCCGTGCCTATGTTTTTGTTTTCACTGCTAGTTTATGCTTATGTTCAATTAGTGCATTACAAAATCATTAACATCATTAATGAAGTTTCAGCTCAGACCCCACGCTTAATAAGTCTCCCCCTGGCCCACCTACATTTCTCCAGGCCCACCCACACAATAATTCCTGGCTACGCCACTGGTATAAAGGAGGAATTCTCACTAGTCTAGACCCCTGCATTTGAAGCTGATTCCACACAGGGGAATATCTCTGAAGTTCAGGGTCTTCTGGCATAAGACTGTCAGCCTGTTTTTTCCGGTAAATTATCCGTCGCAACTCAGTGTCATCCATCTGGGCCTGAGCCAATTCATCCATCTCTCCTGCCTGACATGGCACTGAAGCCGAGGGGGTCTCTTGTACTGCACACACATTTTGGGTTACCATGCTTATGCTTCCCTGGGAGGGATTCTGATCACAATGTGGCATTTGTTCTAGAAAAGCTGGTAGCCTGGAAAGAGCATCAGCATTACTGTGGAGCTTGCCTGGACTATGGATAATCTTATATTGAAAATGTGCTAGCTGTTCAACCCAGCGAGAAAACTGCCCCTCCAAGCCCTGAAAATTGTGCAACCAACGCAGAGAATTATGGTCGGTTCGCAAAACAAACTCTTTACCTAAAAAATTGTGTTCAAAGTGCTCTGTAAAGGTCACCATGCTCAAAAGCTCTTTTTTGGGAGTTGCATATTTACGTTCTTGTTTTGTAAGGGCCCTGCTATGCAATAACTCGCTCTAGCCCTCCCTCCTCCTGAGACAACACTGCCCCAATTCCAACATCACTTGCATCTGTATCCAAGGTAAACGGTTTACTGGGGTCAGGATACGCCAACACGGGGGTCGTGATCAGACTAGCCTTAAGTCGGTCAAAAGCACTTTGACAGTCCTCACTCCATCGGAAATGCTTCCCTTTCTCTGTGAGCTGATGCAAGGGGCGAGCGATATCAGCAAAACCTTTTACAAAACGCCTATAGTACGAGGCTAGCCCCCAAAAACTCTGAACCTCAGTCTGGTTTTTTGGAACAGGCCACCCCCTAACTGCTTCCATCTTAGCAGGGTCTGGCATCACCCCCCCTGCAGATATGACATGGCCGAGGTAATGGACCTGCGTGGAGAACAAGTTACACTTGGATGGTTTAACTTTAAGATTGGCCTGCCGAAGCTTCTGGAGCACGCCATCCAGGCGGGTCAGATGTTCCTGAAAAGTAATTTTATTTGTATTATTGACAATAATATCATCCAAGTAAACCAAACAAGTAGTCCACTGCAAGTCTGCGAGGATCAAGTCCTCTGGAAAGTACTGGGTGCATTACAAAGACCAAAACTCAGGACATTGAACTCAAACAGCCCCTGGCGTGTGATGAAAGCAGTTTTGTGGCGATCTTTAGGATCTACTTCCACCTGCCAATAGCCACTCACCAAATCCAGGGTGGAAAACCAACAAGCATGACTAAGACTATCCAAGGCATCGTCAATTCTAGGAAGGGGGTAGGCATCCTTTCTAGTAACATCATTGAGTTTCCGATAATCAACACAGAACCGAAGCCCACCATGCTTCTTTTTCACTAGCACCACAGGTGCTGCCCATGGACTACAGGAAGGACGAACAATACCATTGTCCAGCATTTGCTTTACATTTTCAGTTACTTCTTGCTGTAAGTGGAGGGGGATTCTTCGTGGGTGCATCTTAACAGGCTTGGCATCCCCTGTGTCAATCTCATGCAAGATCAAGGGAGTCCTGCCTAAATCAGTCTCCCCCCGACTAAACACAGAGGTGTTGTGGTGCAGTAACTGTCTGATTGCACTAAGCTCTAAGAAAAGCCCTTCTCTTCCACCCCAAACTGTTTCATAAGCATGTCTACTGTCCAAGACTGATGTAAGTCTCCGCTATCACCGTCTTCGCACTGCTTCACTTCATCCCCCACCTCAATGTCGGTAAAAAGCGTGCCCACTTTCATGCCCCTCTTTAATGTCCGCGATTCATTGTTTACATTGATAACACGTACAGGCAGTAGGCCCTGTTCAACTTTACAAACCACTCGGGCTACCAATATGTCACAGTGTCGAGGGAAGGAGGTGGAGTCTCTCAGCTGTGAGTCTCTCAGCTGATTAACACACCTGTTCCAAGTCCAATCAATCAGTGCCCATGCAGGCGCGCCCACATCACAATATGAAATACAATAATACAATACAGCTATATCTATAAAGCCTTTTAAAACCTCCAGACCAAAGTGCTGTACAGTCAAATAAACAAACAAAACATACAAAAAAATCACACAGCACAGCTCACAAACCATAAAACAACTAAAAGTAAAAACAATAGACAATTTAAAAGCAATAAAAGCAACAATCTAAAAGATGTCAATACGCTAAGGAAATGAATCAACTTTTTTTGTCACACATCTATACAAATAAATCTAGACCCTGTCCTTTGACCCTGTACCAGTCCACACACTGTACTTTGTCCATTCAGATTCCAGGGACAAGGCCTTATGAACAGAGCCTCTACTGCCCAAACTCATCACAGGATTTTTCAAATAATAAAATAAATACTGGTTTAATTCCATCTAGCTTCTATGATTTCAGGTTGCTGTTATCTTATACGCTGGCTCACTGTCACTCTCATTGTAACACATAAACAGAACAGAGCCTTGTGTTGAAAGGTGCTATATAAATAAACGTGCCTTGCCTTACTATGACAGGTCAAAATGGATGCTGTGATAAATTGCCAAAATAAAAATGTGTGGCTGACACATTTCACCCAGAGACTGAATATATAAAGATTTCACCACAACTTAATGAAGTAAATGGTGACATCTACTAATGATTTAATGGGCAACAGGTGACAGAGGGAATTGGACATGCAGAAAAAACTGTTTGACATATTGGTCCTTATATTTAACTGAAGTTGAGGAATGTATTGATTAAAGGTCCCATGTCATGGCCATTTCTACTGATCATAATTCCATTGTTGAGGTCTACTAGAATAGATTTAAATTGTGCAATTTTCCAAAATCACATTGGTTTCTCATACAGCATCTCTGTATAGTATGTGTATTCACCAGTATTCACTCTCTGTCCTAAACGGCTTGTTGGAGCTCCTGCCCCCCCCCCCCCCCCTGTGAGCCCAGTGTGCTCTGATTGGTCGGGACGTTGCGAGGCTCGTTGCTGCTCGCGAGGAGCGGCAGGCTTCCGGGTCGGCGATACAGCGAGAACAAGCGAAACTCATCCTGAGCACACACAAACACTCACAGCCGAAGTAAAAACAATAAGTGTGGCTTGATATTGAGTAAGAAAAAGGTTTATAACGCTGTGAGAATGGGTCTGCGGAGAGCATTTCAACGCGATCCCAACTCGTCTATTACCAGCGTTCAGGGACTCCCTGTTAGTTAGCCAAGGGATCCTGGTGTGTGAGGTGCTCCGCGGATTGGTCCATTTGGGCACACAAGGGGACAGGTAATAACCGGAAAAGCATGACATGGGCCCTTTAAAAAAAAAAAGTCGACATCAGCCTGTCACAAAATGTAATAAAGTATTTTCAAGGGGATAATACTTCCATTTTAGTATGTAAGAAAGAGAACACTGAGAGATACTATGGCTGCGTTTCACTTCTCTTATTTTTCATTTCCTCGCTCCTCGGTCTCGGTCTCACCGGAAGTTGATTTGTCTGCGCCATCTTGAGTAGCGTCCCAATGGCCTTATTTTTGCCGGAGGACCGAGGATCGAGGAGCGAGGAGCGATAATGGAGGAGCTATAATCGAGGAACCACCAGACCATCCTTCGATGAAATCCTCAGACACTCGCCCCGCCCCCTTACTGTGTATCGCTCACTGATTGGACGATGCAGTGCAATGATCTGATGCTTCTTGACATGAGAGCAGTTTCCCAGCGGAGTGAAGAAAACACATGAAACTCACGGGACTCACTCCTCAGTTCATACTGTGTTTTGTTTCAATGAATGCATCATTCAGTTACAAATATGTGATATATCTGAACAACAAAGTGGACAAAAATCATTTCATTCATTTATTGGAAACATTTTCGTGATCGCTTTTTTCGTTTTACATTTTCATTTATTGTCATTTCCATTCAGTCAGTCATTAAGTGCTATTTAACATGTTAATTTTCTACATATCCACACAAACAAACTAAGTGTGCAATCCAATGAATGTTAATCTAACTGGGTTTTGATAGATAACATATCTCTTTTTCTTCTCTCAATTCTTTTATTTATATTGTGCACTCTAATCAATATTAATCAAACTAATATTCGTTTATACATTTTAAGAATGGCGTTTATCTTTTTTGCGAATTAGTTCTTATTTGATTTTATTTATTTGGGTCTACAACAGATGATACAAATGTTTGTGTCAGTAAATGTGTACTAACAGGGGCGGGGGTGTTTGTGAAAATAACGGGGACAGAGCTGGCTGCTGTCAGACGATCAGCTGTGCGGCGTCATCACAAACGGACGTCGCTTCACGTGACGCTCCGGAGGAAAGGACGTCCCATTGCTCTTAAAACTCATTTCCCTGCTTCTCGTGGTTTCCTTGCGTCTCTCCATGCTTCCCTGGTGGGAGGGACTAGTCGCAGGGAAACCACGCAAGTGAGGGACGCAAGGAATCCATTTAACCGAAGTGAAACGCAGCCTGTGGCAACGTTCAAGCAAAACACTTTAACACAGGAGATTAGCATTACTAATCAAAACAGGTGTACATCATTATCCTGATTACCAGAGACTATATGCAGAAACTGAACCAATGAGGACATCTAGCGGGGGAAATACTGCATAACATATAAAGCATCACAACACATTGGTATTCCAAAATGACAGCACTATGGAATATCACAGGTTGTTATTTATGAGCCTTTCGCACCTGGAGAAAATGAGATAGATAAACAATGATATTTCACAGTTTGTGGCATTCTTTGGAACCTTTCTGGTATTATTTCATTGAATTTGTTTTTGAGAACGGCTGAGTCCTCTATTAAACAATAAACGAGAAGATTCAAAGAGAAAATAATCATTGCCAATAATAGAACAAAACACTCACTGTTGTCATGTGATTATGTATTTTGTAAAAGTAATGTGGAGTGTGGTGGTGCATGCTGGTCCAGGTAGTGTTACTGTCTCTGTTCAAGTGATTAAAGAGATGTATCCCATATGATTGTTTTTGATGCCAACTACTAACCGCCTTCTGTTCTTCAACCCAGTCACCATAATGAGTTGCTTTGGTTTTGAATGCCCTTTCTCTTTGATTCAACATACACAAAATGGCAATAATGATAAAGTCATGTGAGGAAAACAACAGCTTCTACAAACAAGTTGGGAATTCATTATATATCTTTGAATGACAAAGACATATTTTACATGCTGCTCCATTCAGTTCCTTAACCCTAGGAGAGAGGGTCAACAGCACATTTGTTTAACTTATTGGTTTTTATAATTAACTATTGAGTATTACTACTAATGCAATGGTTAAGGCAATTGAAAGTGGTAAACCCTGCATGATAGGTTAGGAAGATGTTAATATATGGATGAACATTAGAGGGCAGTATTTAATCAGCAGCAGTACAAAGTTTGAAATGAACCAAAGCATGCTTGCCCTGACATCACTTGTGATGATGCTTTCTGTTTTCATTTCAAATGTATATTAGCTGTTAATGTCTGATGATCTTGACCCTTAAACAGCGCTTGCAATTGGCACAGGTGTTGATGTTAATGCACAATAACAATGACGATATTCCGTTTCCTTCACTGAAGAATGAACCCTACTGTGTCCGACCTAAACATGCTGAAAATGTAGGGCTTAAACAAGATTTTTAATCTGTCACTGTTTGTATTAAAAATGTGACCAAGCCGACAATAACACTGTAAAGAAAACAAGTCTGCATTTTTTTTCCGTCTAAAGTCGAAATAATGGAAAAGCATCGGCGCAGACCTTAATATAGTGAATACATTTTTTATAGTGAGTGTTTCGTCAAAACCAGTGAAAAGCAATTTCAAAATCTGGCTCCAGTCCAGCAGGTGGTGACAGGGATCCTAAAATCTGTGTTTCCACTGAAAATGTGTTTCAAAGAAGAGCTTGAGTCATATATAATGCTGCTGGTATTGTATTTGTAAATGTATTTGTCTGGTTTGAAGAAATGTTTGATTAAATTAATTATTATTTCTAGTTAGTCTTATGATTAATTATTCTAAAATATAAGAAACTGGGATTTAATTTACTTGAGATTAATTAATAAATTTAATTGTCACTTAATTCAATTTAAATTCATAGAGCAGAAATGAAAGTGCATGTTTAAGTATGACATGTTTTTAATTTGAATGTTTTATTTGCCTAATTGTTTTAAGTTAATGAAAGTGTGTTTTTGTGTTTCTTAAAGGTTTTCAACCTAAATGAAGCTAAACGATACATGAAAGCTAAATGAAGCTGAACGATGCTACATGAAAGCTGAATGAAGCTAAATGATGCTTCATGAAAGCTGAATGAAGCTACATGTAATCTAAAAGAACTCCACTTGAATTCAAATAAAAAGGAAAGAGTCAAGATTGAGTTGTCCCGTGCGTCCTTTTGGAGTGAACCAGGCCATTATCAAGTTTAGGCAGGAGTCAATCAACACAAATCATAACTTGACAGTGAGAAAAGAGGCAGATAACAGATATTTGTAAAAGTACTTTTATTTTCTGAGCCCTTAAACACATAAACAATTGTAATGTTTAAAAGTGACACATTGAACAACCATTGGTTGCAGTCGATTTCTTCATTCTTAAAAAAACACACCATAACAGCATACGTGTTGTTTCCCCAGAAAACACTGCACTGTAAATGACATTTGAATCGAGTGAAGTAAGTTTTTTTGGAATGCTCAAATGGATTGAAAATGAGCCATAGTACCTGAATTTAGCAATGCTCGAGCTAAAGCACAGAGCAGAAGTCTGTAATGTAAATTGTGTAGACTAACAACAACCTTGAGAAAGAATAATACAAAAGTGTCAATAAAAACCCTGACCTGATTTGAGTAGTATCAAAGATATAAGATGTAAACATTCCAAAAATACAATTTACAATATGTACAAAAATCTGGGTCCTGCCCACAGTGAGTTTTCCCTTTTGGAGGGTAAAACCCAGTCTTGTTAAGGCACGCACTAACAATAACTTATTTGATAGACAGGGTGAAAAGGTCTTAAATACAAACTCCTATAATTTATCAAAGTTCTTATATCCACAGATATGTACACAATCCACCAGCATTCATTCTTCGTTTACATGGAGAGGCACTTGACTTTTAAAAACATTAAAAGGATCCTATAGAAAAAAACGTGTGTTTTGTTTAAACTCGCACCACACACCAAGATTCCTACAGGGACGTTTTGTGTCATTGGTTTGGGCTGTATGCACAAACTGTCCAAAAGTGAGGCACCAACTCTTGCTTCTTCTGCTGGGAAGATCCAGGCATGATGGATGCAAAAGTTCAATATGGTCTACATGTGCCTCTTCATATGGAGAGCCAGGTGATCTGAGCGTGAAAATGCCCGCTCGCACATATGGCACTGGAAAGGGCGATGTCCGGTGTGCTTTCTGAAGTGACGGGTCAACTCATCTGACCTTGCGAACTTCCAACCGCATCCTTCCCAGTTACAGTGGTAGGGCTTTTCACCTGAGAGACAAAAAAGGTTTGTTAGATTTACAGGATTTACAGTGCATGAACACTAAGTATAAAATAAAAACAGGTGAAGTGACATTTAAAATGACTTGTTTCTTACCTGTGTGTGTTCTCATGTGGGCCTTGAGGTGGGAGCTCTTGGTGTAGGTTTTTCCACAGCCAGGGAAATCGCAGCTGTGCGTCGCTGCCCGTTTCCTTGCCCACGACCTTCTGCCTCTCTTCTGCTTGATGCTTCCCAAATCATCCTGTGCGTAAAACTCCAGCAATGATGGCGAAGATGGAGGAGTGAGCATCATCCCCTGAACAGAAGCGGGATGCTGCTGCTGGTGAACGCGGACAGGCTCTCTGTGCATGCTGTACTGTCCTTGAAACTGTGCCAAACTCTGGTGCGCATACTGCGGCTGGTAAGGCGCGTTCATGTACTGATTGTTGACATGGTGATGATTCGGATGAGAGTTAATTTGCGCCAAATGGCAGTCTGTGCGCACTTGAGATGCATGTTGCACTGAGTGTGCACTGAATCCCTGCAAAGCACCTGGAACTGTGGCCTGGTGGTGCGTAAAAGCGGCTTGGTGCACTGGGCGCATGTGGTGCCTTTCATACAGTTGTCCCATAAAGTCCCCACCAGCACCCATCATACATGACTGGTCTACAGGCTCGGTTTTAATTTTGTATCCAAGCGGGGGAGGAGAAGTGGCCGCTTGGTGATGAGCGGGAGTTGCTGGAACGGTGCCCGGATTCAACGCTCGTAGTTCGGTGTACTCCATCTGGTTTCTCGCCTTGCCTGCGCTCTCCAGTGAACTCTCCCCGGGGTAGCCGATCTCTGGCGTGAGAAGCTCCGCCATGAGACTGCGGACAGGGCTGGATCCCGCGAAGCTCACCATCCCGTGGTAGCTCTGCGCAGCCATCGGAGCCGGATGGTGTTCGTTGCAGTCTGGCACAGAGCTGCAGCTCTCCGGTGACTCCGGCAGCGAGTACACGCATTGCTGAGGGGGAGAAAGGTTCCCAACATCGGAGTCGATTGTGTTTGACAAAATGAACTCGAGGTCCAAGAATTTCCCCAAGTCGTCGTCGTCTTTGGGGGGGAACGCAGGTGACTGCACAATGCTGAACTCCACTTCCAGGAGAGGGTTGTCTGCGTCACCTGTTGCGCTACGGCGAGCACACTCATCCACCTTGCAGATCTGCACAGAAAAGCACCAAAGTTAGAAGACGTTTCTAATGTGAGCCAAATATAACAATTACATCATTACAGAAATCGACAGCTATAACATTACATAAACGTGTTACACTTTAAATAATTTACTTACATTGACAAAATGTTTTCCCTCCATCGCTTGGACACTTGGAAACGCTGCTACGGCGGGCATCATTGCTTCAGCCACAGCCATAATGAGCGCTTAGATGACAGAAAACAAGAATTTAAACTGTAAAAGTAAACTGGGACTTTGCTATCTGTCCATGAATTGCCTGTTTTGTTACGTTGAGGAACGTTCCAGGATTCAGAATGTGAGTGTTAACAGAGCTAACGGAGCCTCTTATAGCCTCCTCTCCTAATACTTGGAGGTGTGGTTTATACTCCCCCACCACAACACACGCACACACACACCTCCCCCACGGCAACCAAAAGTGCAAACACACATAAATAAAGTGGCATTCAGGTGCGCCAAGCAGGTAAATGAATGAAATGCATGACTTAAAACAGTCACCCACAATTTCATATGAATCATTGACTAAGCATTGCTTTGCATGAAGCATTAATAACACGTGTTTGAACACACACACCCACACACGCTTTCAATCATGACAGTGGTTTATTTATAAATTATACAATATTTGTCCATATCAACTTTCATCATCGAGTAAAATATAAAGTTGATGTATTATAAAACTCACCTATACAGCAGCAATTTCTGTCTCATGGGACAATCAAATATGTCCCTCAAGGCACACAGGTGGCGACAGTAAACCTGGCATCACAGGGAGTACTGGGAAATCGAAATTCCAGTGCATAAAACGTTATCCAAGTCCCTGGTCATGTTGTGTTTAAGTAGCCTACACATGCTTCCTAATATATTATTTAGAAAACAAACATAACTTATAATGTTTTCAAAAAATCTGAATATGTCCAATCTGGGATAATTTGCTACATTAAAAACAAAACATTTACCAAAAATGCATTTATTTTACAGTTGAAAGGTATCCATCAGTTTCACCCAGAATCTTCCAACAACACTCTCACATCATTAATTTGTCCCGAGTTGATCCCTGTACGTTTCACACGGACGTACGAAGCGTTGGCTCATCGAAACTACCTGTTAATCCGGGTAGTCAACAGAGAAATGCATGTTTCTTAATGATCTCCCCCCAGCCAGCATCTCTGTTAACCCCCTGCAGCTATGGTAATGTACAGTTCGATGTGGAGAACTGATAACAGCCAACAGGAGAAAAAAGGTTTATGTGAACAGTCTTATTCATTTTTCAAAACCTCCAAATTATTCAGTAACCGTTATTCCATAGTTTTTGTAAAATATTTCCCCCAACCAGTATCAAATAGTTTCACTTTGTCACATTGACATGAATAAATATCACTGGGGAAGCATTGAAGTCATTTTGATAATACATTTGTTGGCTTGTGGTCATATTTAAACTAATTTAACATTTAACACATTTAACAATGTTTTTATTTTTAAACTTTCCATGTGGGTTTGAAACCCAAAATGTAGCTATACCACAGCCCCATCTGACCATTAGAAAATAGTTTATTTTTTCAAGCATTAAATAAACAGATGCAAGAGTAATAACCCTTATTTGATTTTCAATATATAATAGCATGATAAATCATATCTAACAGGCAGTCGATTGTGGCACAAATTCTAGTGATCATTATTCTTATTTGGACACAGAAGTAGACCCTTTTCTGAAGTTTAAAAAATATGCTTTATTATTTAAACAGAGAAACATTAGTTGTTTAAACAATATATTTCATTAGAACTTGGGTTAGATTTTTAAATTCCAAATATGGAAACTAAACTAAATAAACCCATTGGGTCATTGTGTCTTTCCTCCTCTCTCTGCTGCTGCAGCTGCTGTGAGGGCAGCGTTCTGCAGCTCTCTGCCTTTATACTCTGTTATTTTTAAACCTTGCTTACGCAAAACAAGTTCCGGTTCTGTCTTCGAGCCAAGTGGAAATGGACTCTGTTTCCTGAGGAAAAACGAGACACTTGCTTCCTTGCACTCTGCAGCCACCTTGATACAGTATGCTTAGCTGCGGAAAGACACATGCATGCTGCAGGACAACTATAATGTTTCTATGATAACAGTTTAAGAAACTAGTGCGTACTCAGTAGCTGTGTTATCTTGGGTCCGACACTTGGTCCAGTTTATGGTGAACTTATTTTACTACTGATCATCCTACGATATACCCAATGTTCTTAGGAGGGCCTTTCCCTTGAAACTATGAACGTTCTGAAATATAATTTCGACAATAACAAAACTAAAACCTGTTAAAAATGCTATGATCTCCCCCAAAAAGAAAACCATCCTCTATCTTGTTCCATCAAAGACCCAGGTCATGTAAAAACCTCAGAAGAATAGAGAGACAGATCCAGATAAAGAATCGCCCTGGGCTCAGGTTTCTCCTTTTGTGACTCGCTTCTCTGAAAGGGAGGAAGTCTTTCAGCTCAAGTGTTTTCTAAACACAATTACTTAAGATTACAGTTAAGCAGACAGACTGAGAGAGCAAAGGCATCTCATCCTGGAGGATACACTGAAATGTTTTCCAAGTTAAGATAAAAGAGGCAGTTCATCCTATTGTTTGTTTATACTCCTAAAAGTCTCCAATTGTATTTGATTTTATTACAGTATAAAACATTGCAAAGAAATATGTCTTAATCAGATTCCGGCGGTATTCAACAAATGTTTGGTTCCTTTTAATCCAAACCTGCTTTTTTATTATTTGAAAACACATGTCAGATAGTCCTCCAACTCCTTATCTCTATCTGTGTTCTTCTTCTGTCCCAACTAACGTAAAAATAATTAAAACAACAATATGTTTGGGAACAAATAATCATATATTGAGTTAGCTGTGTGTTTCTATTGAGTATTTGACAAGCAAACTAACAGAGATCTATATGTTTTTTAAAGTTATACCTACGTGGTCGTAGTGGATGACTTGACGTATAGTCAAGTTTATATTATAAATCAACAGTTCAAAAAAGATATATAATAGTAATGGCTTAACGGTGAAATAGCTAAATCCAAACAGTTGAAGCTAAAACCTAATACAAATATGTAACTCGGCAAAATAGCTTAAGATAATGGGTACGTATATTTAAATAAGCAATCTAACAGTAAGCTAATGGATAAAGAGTATAGGAAGCAAAACCTTTAGCTGAAATAGTTTTAGCTTAAAGTAGGTTAATAAACAGTTGAAACGGTTAGCTAAAAGCAAGATACATCTAGTTTTGCCACATGGTAACAATGCAAACCTGACCAAACAGACCAGACCATTAGTTCACTTGTACAAAACAGCAATGCTTTATTGCGTACATGTGCAAAGTGATAGTATACTTTAAGTACCTGTAACCTTTCTTCAATGCAAATGTGTGCTGTAATGCTCAGTCAACGTTGGCTACTGTACAAAGTTATTCTCTCATTTAGACACATTTCCATATACACACATTGTTTTCTGTGTTCCTGTCCAACATTTGCTGTGCTCTATTTAGTGGAATATGGGGACACACATACACACAGACACAGACAAACACACACACACACCAACTGCAATTATCCTGCATCACCCACAAAGTGAGGGGAAACCCAACTGTTATCTTGGATAAATACACCGCCTTGCATGGCATGAAAAACCAACAAAGTGATTAAAGAGAAAAAACAGAAAGTAAAACTACAGCGCGGAGACGGGCTAGTTACCTTCTGGAAAGTTATCAAAAAGAGGAAAGGAAAAAAGGAAATAGGCTTAGAATAAACGTGAACGATTACAGAATCATGGGAAAAAAGAATGGCAGTAACATCACCCTGTTATCCAACCCAGTCTCACGGCATTTCGTGTTATAGTCACAACATTTATTCTATTGATTCGTGTTCACCAACACAATTTTCCCCTTTTTTTTTCGTGTAACACAGAACGATTTTAAAAGCAATGTGTTTCTATTGGTAGTATGTTTCGTGCCTGCACCACGTCTTTTTGTCCGGTCGGGTCTTGGAAGACCAGAAGCTGTGTGGTTCATAAAAACATGTTCTTACTCAATATCAAGCCACGATTATTGTTTTTATTTTAAATCGTATAATGTCGGACTTTTTTTGCCGTCCGTGAGGAAAAGAAATGGGGCTCAGTGCCTCAGAATACTGAAATCTGTATTTTTTAAATCTTTTTTTCCTTCTAATTTGTTATTCTTTTCTAAATGGGCAGCATTAATATATACCCACATGACAGCTCATTGTTTCTTTGTAATTCTACTCCACTACAATTCAGAGGTTAACCTGGTATTTTTACTCCACTACATTTATTTTAGTTACTTTGCAGATTCTGATTAATGATGTGAAATATAAACAACCCTTAAATCAGACTTTAGTTACACCTGAGTAAAATTCAGTGAAGGTGATTGTCAAGTGCCAACAATCAGGAGAGATATTTGATAGTTGGTGCTTGAGAAGACAAAACATTTATCTGCAGATCCCTATAAAGTATATTAATTACTCGTTAATTAAAAACGGTATATAGTGGCTATTTTACACATCCCTTTCAAGATTTCAAGATTCTCTAAGGTTTATTGACATATCATACACAACTACGGTGTAGTTATGCAATGAATGAAAAACTTGGGTCGCAGGTTCCTCAACAGTGCATTACAAGACATCTATCAATATGTGTTTACCTCCACCATAAAACTGTCATATTCTGCACATTTCTTATATTATCTACATACATAAGAGTATAATTAATATGTATACTATCAGTTAAAATAAGTGCTTCAACATAGTTAATATTGCAGGAAAGCAATATATTAGACGTTAAGTACTTTGTCAGGCTTAATATTTATCTGTAGATACCCCCAAAGCTTTTTTCTTATTTGAAAGAAGACCTTAACCTAAAGCATTCTTTAATGTGTTAATAAAGGTTAATTCGTTTTTCTGTTTTGCACATCCTCCTATTAATATCTTTGTACATCCGGCACTAAACTGTTTTATTGTAGAGATCACTTACAGTATCTTCTTGATTTTTTATATTCTATATTTCTATCATTGATCTTCTACAAATAACAAATTAGAAGGTAAAAACGATTAAAAAAATACAGATTCCAGTATTCTGAGGCTCTGAGCCCCATTTCTTTTCCTCGCGGACGGCAAAAAAAGTCAGACATTATACGATTTAAAATAAAAACAATAATCGTGGCTTGATATTGAGTAAGAACATGTTTTTATGAACCACACAGCTTCTGGTCTTCCAAGACCCGATCGGACAAAAAGACGTGGTGCAGGCACGAAACATACTACCAATAGAAACACATTGTTTTTAAAATCGTTCTGTGTGACACGAAAAAAAGGGGAAAATTGTGTTGGTGAACACGAATCAATAGATTAAATGTCGTGACTATAACACGAAATGCCGTGAGACTGGGTTGTGTTATCAGTAGCTGTGCTCTTCCTGAGGCCAGATTTTGACACCTGTTGGGTCAAACAGTCTGACAGCAGGAAGACTCTTTATGTGACCGGACAGGACTGGATACAATCCTGCATCTGTTTTCATAAAATAACACATAGACATAGGGAATATAAAATGGTGAACCATATTTCAAATCTTGACAAAAGCTTGACCAAAGCTTACAGAACATGCAAACTAAATCATGCAGCAATTTAACATGATTGCTTATGCTAAATACTGTACTTGTTATATCAAACAAAATATCATTAGCTATCAACGGTGCTTAATGGCTCAGCTTCCTGCAGTAGGTAAAGTCTACTGTGGCTAAATGGTTTAGCAGCAAACAGCTCTAATGAAGGCATTAGCAGCTAGCTGTTAGGCTAATGAGATCATGGTGCCACATACTTAGCAGCATGTTGGCTGATTTCCGTATCTTGCGTGTGTGATCAGGATCAGATGTAATTAAGAAGTGGGAGGGTAATGACGAGCCACTGAGTAAAGAGAGATATGGAGAGTAACTGCATCATGTTCTTTAATTAGTCTTGCATTCTTTACCTATGGCTAGTCCCTGGTTAGTGTGATGGTTTGTCAATATGGATTAAAATGTTTTACAGCAATCTCTACTTTTTTGGCTCCTTCAAACATTAACATGAGCATTGGGTGCTCTGGTCACAAGAGAAAGGCTCTCAGTTTGTGAAGAAATCAAGACATACTGGTACTATTTATTGCCATCTATTAGGGAACCAAAATGCCAGAGATGTTGACTTTTCTAAGTTTTCAGAATTCATGGACAAAGTTATCTTATGTAACGTTAAAACCAATTTGAGATCATAAAAAGGTGCATCAAGAAGACCGCTGCTTCTTTAGTGACATGTTTTCCTCTTACATCATTTCAATGTGTCTTAACCCTGCATTCTTTTGAAAAGCAATGCAAAAAGTAGTCAGATTATGTAAAAGTCTATGAATAAATTACCCTTTTTCTCACTTGTTGTATTACTTCAGCAAACATTTTCCTGATAAGGTAATCCTTTTAATTGTTGGTTTCAAGTCTTCTTCAAGAAAGCATAATGTTCATTTAGCAAATGATTGTCCTATTCAGAGAAAAATAGATGCTTTATGGCGTTACTATAACCATGCTGTCTGGTCTTGTCCTCCGAAAGGCTCAATGACATTTACCAATCGTTATTGCTTTACGTTTGAAAATGGTTTCAATGTGAAACTATTTGATGTGTCACGCTTGGCCTCTGAAAAATAGTTTTGGTAGCTCAGGACCTTTGTTGACTTGATGAGTTATTCTAAGAAACATGATCAAACACATCATGTACAGTAACCCAAGCAAATTTAGCGGAACAGAAACAGCCCATGGGTTCTTTAGTAACAACATCAGCCAGTGACATTGCCAAATGCCTAGGAAAGTGCATGAGTCATACTTTGCTATGGGATATAGCAGTTAATTAAACGGATGCAACCTCGAAAAAGTATTTTGACTAAAAAGTAGGATGAGGTTCTTGCGGTAAAAATCTCTAGTGGAGCCCTCTTCAAGGATGGACAGACGTGCGATCATCTAAATCTTAAAGGCCAGCAGCTGTAATTCAACCTATCTAGATTGTTTTATTCAAATGTACTGGGAAGAACCTGCCTTACTTCTTTCTGTCTCGGTTTCAGCTCTTTTTCTCCATAATAGCCTGTAGCTGAGAGTCTCCCTGATCCCTGATGCAACTCATTACCTCAAGGGCTATTTACTCGTTCCACCTGTTGGGACTTCTTTTGTGTGTGTGTTTCAGTGTATGTATGTGATGGGTCTTGGGAAACAAACTAAGTAAGGCATCATGTGTACTAGATTCTACATGTTCTACATTATTGAAAACAACTCACCCATTAGTTCAGTTGACACACAGGTGAGCCCCTCAATGCAGTGGCAGGAGAGTTAAAGCACACACTTTGCACCCAATTGATGATGAGAAAGTCTCAAAGGGGAGTAATGTTTGTAAGAGTGTGATTATTTGTAATCTTGCATAACACTGACAGCGATCCACCAAGGCTGACAATCGAGAAAAAAGCCTGGCAGCTAATAGTGAGTTGAGCATGGACATCTTATGGTTTGTGTTTTGTAGCATTTCTTGATTTTGGTCTACATCTGATTTCAGGGTTGCTTCTTTAGAGACCTTGGTGTCGAGTGTTACACCTGAACAAAGTGAAAGTTACTGTCTAAAGATTGTCCATCACAGAGGAGTGAGACAAAATAATAATTTGGCTGCAATAATTACATTCAGTGTCCTGGAGAAATGTAGAGGCTTCTAAAGGTTGGCTTCTTAACTCTACTTGCAGTGTTGCACACAGTTCCTAATCATAACTGCGCTGGCTTTCTCTATTGTTGTGTAAAAACTTTGTGTACCCCGTATACACTGAAACACCAAACCAGACACACTCCAGAGGCCGTTTGAACAAGTGAAAAAAGCTGTGTAATCTTTAAAAAAAAAAAATGAATTTAACTCGCAGCTTAATGGAGATGTTCTGCCACTATTCAGCCAGACTACGGCAGAGAGCTTGGTACAATTTACATATCAGGATGTAACAGAGACAGTACAAAGAAGTCTAGTGAAACCTTTACTTTATCTATTTATTTCAACCAGTTGTGACCAGGTATTTCTGGGACATCAACTTCTCCCAAACTTTGAAATACATTCCCTTTGATTTCTAATGGTCTTGGTTAGCTTTGCAACACTTTCCTGACCCCAGGACATTGCAACTGTTTTATAGGTACTGCAATATGTATGGTCATTTTCTGTATTTCTAGTATATTTTAAAGGCTGCTATCATTTTTTTATTTGATTTCAAGTAATTTCTACCAAAGAAAATTAGGGTTAAAATTTGACTTTGTGTGAGATTATTGTGTGAACTGTTGGTACCCATTTCCACTCTATTATATTATATTCTATTAAAGGTCAGGAAACACAAGAGGCCTAGTAATAAACCCTAGGAATTGACACCGCTGTTATAGTCTTCCAACTTTATGCCATAGATAGCTTGCTTATATCTTTGCAAGTGGGTTGGTGTTTAAAGAAAATGTCTGACAATAGGTGTTGTCAAACATTGTGCGCTCAAACAGGGAGATGATATAGGGTTGCTCTAGCAGCACAATGTCGACATGATCTGTTAAGGAGCAATCCTTGTGCTCTCGGGCAATAAGCAATAGCTCTACGTCCATCTTGGCTGCTCCACTTAGCTCATCTTTCAGTGGCTGAGCTGTGTTACTTTGCTAAACAGTCTTGAAACTCTCGATAGACACACAAGAAAAGGGCTTAATTACACCCATTGTTCCCATATTTTGTTATAGGCATAAGGGAAACATACAGTGCATGATATCTTTGGTTATTAAACCACATCATTGTGTTCATTTCTGCAGTTCATTTCAGTTTCACCCTCAGATCAAAATAAGAGAAACTCAGTGTTACCATGGGACACCCCAACCCTAGCCCTAACCCAGTCTATAAACCATATCAACACTGACTTCACTGACAGTTATCCAACCTGTTGAACTTTTAAAAAGTCTTAATCCATTGCAATCAAAAGGAATTCAAATATATTGTATGGATGTCAAATGACGTAGTGCTCTCCGAATTGCCTCATCCCTTTGCTTTCTGTCATGGGCCATGGAGAGTGGGAGGCCAAAGGGTGATGTATTGTGTGTAACGCACTTTGTTTTCTGTGTCAATACGGCGTCTCATGGTAGGCTGAGGAGTTCAATTCCCAGCAGGGCCACCCATGCAGACCATCAATCTGTGCGGGAAGAGTTTTGCCACTGAAATATGCATCCCTCCATTGGTTAATGCTCCTTGCTGTTGTAACTTTTTGAAAAAGAATTCTGGCCTTATTATTTGAGCTCTAGCGATGGTAATGTCAGTGTGTGGTACCACCACTTTGGTCCAGACTGGAACATATTAATGCTTGTTCAATGAATTGCTATGAAGTTTGGTACAGGTATCGTCATGCGCATCCTGCGGCTCTGAGCACAGCATGTACTTCCAATTGTTTTTATTCCAAAACAGCAGGTTGCAAAGCTGTGCAGGACACAGTTTGAACTTTAACATTTAACTGTAAAATACTTTTTTCAGTCCCTGTTTCTTCTCAGACCTGGCAGCTGAGTGCTCTGAAAGCAACAGACAGGAGAGCAAATAATTACCTTTCCCAGGTAGCTGCAGTGATTGTTGGGGGCTGTAGGATGAGTGAAGAGGGCTGTGTGTGTGTGTGTGTGTGTGTGTGTGTGTGTGTGTGTGTGTGTGTGTGTGTGTGTGTGTGTGTGTGTGTGTGTGTGTGTGTGTGTGTGAAAACGGCATGTCCTTTTGACCTTGTGGCGCTGCAGACACACACAGAGAGACGGTTTTGTGTCCCCAGACAAGAGGTCTGCTTTCACCTGAGCAGGCTCGGCCAATTACACCCCCCTCACTCCCCAGCAGAGACAAAGAAGAGCAGAGCGGGATGAGTGACTGGGACCAGGCCGGGGGACTCTTCATCAGAGGAGGAGTCGGTTTGGCTATAGGGAGACAGGGACATTTCTGAACCTTGCAGATTTAAAAAAAACGTCCTTTGCTTTGAAGGTTTATATGCACACCTTGTTCTGCAGTTAATGTTTCTTCATTGGAAGTGCCAATAACATCTTAACAGCACCGACATATCAAGGGTTCGTGATGTTCTCTACTGAGGCTGGTTTTGGCAAAATGACATTCCTCTGTGCCTTCAGGGGCAAGAACAGGTTCAGGCTTGGCCAAAAGCACATACAGTGGAAGGTTTTATGCACTGGTTTGGTATTGCCTGAGGATTCAGCTAGCATCAGATCACGTTTAGTGATTATATATTAAACTCTGGCAGAGATTCCACATTCTTTTTCACTGGTGTGTGCGTAAGAAGGGATGGCAGGGAAAGCGTGTGAATATCTGAACATCGAAACTGACTTATGTTTGCTTCGTTTGACCTCACGCCAATTACATGATAAAACCTCTGCACACACTCAAGAAAAGATCTGCAAAATCTTCTGTCTGGTGTGATCATTTTCAATCTTTCAGCTGTTGCTATGCGGATTCTTAAATTCTGACATGAATAACCTCTCAGTTAAACTTTAAATTGTTTTTGTCATTCACTAAGTAAAACATTTTGAAGATAATTGGCACCATCAGTTGAGGTGCACCAACCTGTCTATGATCAAAGTGTTGTGTTATATGTGAGAATAAAATACATCTGATTTGCATAAGACTGTAGAGTGGAGAAACCCTGTGGGAACAATGGGAGAGCCTTGACTAAAATGATTGATTGATTCAAATGTTAATGTGGTTTAACATGTGAGCAATTGGTTGACCTGTCAGTTAGAGGTTGTGATAATAGCCAGTTGGCACCAGAAATAACACGTTGGTTAAATGTATTAACCAACGTTTTATTATTTACTAAATGTACACATTTAAATTACATATTGTCATAGTTTGTGAAAACAAGCATCGGTTAGCTTCTAATGGTAAAGGGGCCCTTTTCTGCTCATTTTCAGGTTCATATTAGTATTTTGTGCCTATATGTGACAAAATAACCTCTACAGGATTTGGAAGAACCTAAAAAGCATAATAGGGCCTGACACCCCTGATGGGGGTCTTTGATAATCCGTAGGGATTTCTTCCTGAGCCGCTGGGAGTAAAGGTCCTCCATGGATGGCAGCTCCGTCCTGGTGATGTGCTGTGCAGTTTTCACCACCCTCTGTAAAGCCTTACGATTGAGGGGCGGTGCAGCTGCCGTACCAGGCCGTGATGCTGCCAGTCAGGATACTCTCGGTGCGTTCACACCGGAGTACTTTGGTGTACTTTTCCCACAATAGTTCATCAGAACTACGATATATTTGCGTTCACACCAAAAAGCCCCAGGAACTAAAGTAGCTCAAATTAGTTAGTCCGACCCGCTTTTCAGTCCCTGCTAGAGAGCAGGGACTGTTGTGGGAGAAAATAGTTCGTACGTCTGATTGGCTGTGCGGAATGCAAACCACGCCCGTTTGACTCTGAATTTTTTTTTGGAAGCGGCCATTGTATTTGCTCGCTTCGGGCAGCGTACCCGAAGAGATTACTTTTGTGAAAGCAGTTATTATAGCAACACTAAATAAATCATCGGAGCGGTGGAATTGATGAGGATGTCTCGGCGCTTCTGGCGATTTACTCGGAGGACGCGAAGCGCCGCATTCAGAAGCTTCTACTGAATGCAGTTTCTGTGGCTCTGCAAAGTTAGCAGACCTGGCAAAGTCATGTCGGGACGACTACCAAGGTAAAATAAAATACATGCACTGCACTGTTTTAATCTGCACAATACTGGTCTTAGATGTACTTTTATTTGCTTAGTAGATCGAGCTAGCCATGCTAGAACTTGCTAACGTTAGGTCCAAGCTGGCTAACAACATCTAGCTAGCTAGCTATTCTCAGCTATGCCCGCTATGAACACGTTTTGACTTGTGAATAAGTGTGCAATGTTCTGTAATTTGCTTCACTAACTCATGGCACTAATCGTGTGTTTCAGGCGAGGTGTTTCTCTCAGGATTAGAAACTAGTTTTCCCCTCCGGGATAAAACGATAATATAACGTTAGCAATTAGCATGCTAGCTGGACATAATGCTACCAATGTATTCTTACCTCTAACAATACATTAGTTGCTATAATTTCAAGTAATTTGCAACATTCATTCTACATGTTAATGGTAAAAGCTTAAACAGTTGATTACCTGCATGCCACAAAGACTGATGTTCTAATATTTTTGCACATTTAAGTAGAAATGTAATTGAAATTCTATTTATTTTTCCTTTTTTTTATTGATTGTTATAATTTTACTCAGCCATGTTATGTTAGATGTCAATCCACTTACACTGTAACTACTCTGGCCTTGAAAGAAGAAGAAGGTGATATAACTATTAATAAGTAAAAGTAAATCGAAATATGTATTGCATCACCGCTGCTTAGAGTTCATGCACAAGTCATTTGCTTGATAATGAATTGATGCATTGTAGCAATAATTGTAGTCAATATCAAAGAGAGATGTAATTTCGATATTTCAGTCCAAGCTTGATTGGCCCAGCTACCTCAGTATATGTGATGTATAAATAAAAGGATTACATGAAAACGGTTTGATCTTCTATCTCAGAGTAAACTGGACTATTAATCAACATTTTGCCTCGTTGTTGCGATTAAACTGATCTTGTATCATGCATATTTCACCTTAGGAAAGTGGGCACACGATGACAGCTTCCTTGACACCATCATGGCGATGGACCGCCGTGCCATGGTCAGCAAGGAGAATGAGGACCTGCGTGCCAAGGAGATGCACGACGAACGGCTGCTGCATTCACACAAGGCCCAGGAATCGAGGTGGAGCAACAAAATACCTTTCAGGCTGGGCTTCTGGCAGTGCTAAGCGAGCTGATTAAATCCAACAGGCCTTCAATACAAAAATTAAGAAAAACTTGTCGTTGATAAACTGTACAATGACTTGTTGGGAGGCGTGTGGTGCAGTGGTCTGGTGCGTTGGTGTTCGGATCAGGGGAGCACAGGTTCAAACCCCACTGCAGTCAGGATGTCGTTGTGTCCCTGGGCAAGACACTTCACCCCAAATTGCCTACACCTGGGACAGTTAATTTTGTATTATTGTGATTATATATATATGCCACTGTTATTAATACTGACACCTAACTTTGCACTAAGGTGTGTCTGCTGCTGAGCCTACCTATTGTTATTATATATATATATATTGCCACTGTTATTATATTGTTTTGATACTACTGACACTTATTGATCTGCTGCTGATAAATAAAAGAGAACCTACATGCACGGCACTAGCATCATGACTGTCTTTGTTTAAACCAGCAGCAGTGCAGTGGTACACAGACTAACCTGTGTGTGTGTAACGTAGTTCTTCAGGTGTGTATGCTTAACATGTATGTTAACATGTATGTATACAAAAGTTTTTAAAGAGCTTTCAACCTCATCCCATTGTCTTTAACACACATTTAACATAATAATATACTCATTAATATACACATATACAGTATGAGTACTGTTTTGATACTGACATTTAATCTTTGCACTAAGGTGTGTCTGCACTATTGTAATTGTGTCTGTTGACTGGTAAATAAAAGAGAGAACCAAACGCACTGTACAAAAGATCAGCTTTATTGTCAATTTACAATTTCCATGCTGTTCAGATGCCTCTCCCCAACGTTGCTTCCAGGCGAATACAGAGGAGTTGAAAAGAGCCCTTGGACATTCGGAAACCTTTGATCCACTGCACATGTTGGCACCACCTCCCACCAGGCCGACGTTCTATTGTTCACCCAGAGTTCCGTAGTATTCGCATATCTGGAACACATACAAAGACACAAATTAGCCCTACATAACTCCATAAATCCTACATTAGATAGTATTAATGTGATTTAATGAACGTACCATTGCTGTTCTTTGGGCGTGATAACGGCCATCATCCTCAGCTGTCCTACGGCGAAACATGTCCATAGCGTGTGCTTTCGTCGTCCAATCCTTTTGTTAAGGCTTCTTAACCGCCTTCGCCTCCGACTCAGCATTTCTATTGCATTTGAATGGTCGATCTGTATTTGTATTTGTGGCTGAGTTATTGGCTTAAATAACTCAGTTACGAAGCTGCATAACACGACCACCAAAACGTCAACTCCATACCGTGTCTGAGGTCGGAAGGTAAACAGAAGCATACAGCGGAAGCGGAAGTTTTTTCTTCTTCTTCTCTCGGTTTTTTGGCGAATTGCAACTTTAAGGTGCATACCGCCACCTACTGTACTCGCCGTGAAGTTGTTTGCGGCCTGCCAGTAAACCCAAAGCAGAAGAAGAAGAAGTGACGTCAGCGGCTCATTTGCCTAATCCACCCCCAGGAACTCATTTTGGTGTGAACGCGATCGGCTTTAGTTCATCAGAACTAAAGGAGCTCTCATGAACTAAAGTTCTCATGAACTACTGTGGGAAAAGTACTTGGTGTGAACGCCCCTTATGGTGCACCTGTAGAAGTTGCAGAGTATCCTGGAATCCATTTTGAACCTCCTCAACCTGCGGAGGAAGAAGAGCCGCTGTCGAGCTTTCTTGGTGATGGTGGTGGTGTGAAGAGTCCATGTCAGGTTCTCAGTGATGTGGACCCCAAGGAACCTGAAGCTGCTGACTCTCTCCACCGTAGTCCCATTGATGGCGATGGGGGCGTGTCCCTCTCTCTGCTGCTTCCTGTAATCCACAATCAGCTCTTTTGTTTTGCTGACGTTGAGATGGAGGTTGTTATCCTGGCACCAAGATGTCAGGTTTTCGACCTCCTCTCTGTACGCCGTCTCGTCGTCGTCTGTGATCTGGCCGATGACGGTCGTGTCATCAGCAAACTTCACGATGGTGTTGGAGCTGTGTGTGGCCACGCAGTCGTGAGTGAACAGGGAGTAGAGGAAGGGCTGAGCACGCAGCCTTGAGGGGCACCGGTGTTGAGAATCAGGGTGGAGGATGTGATGTTTCCCACCCGCACTGCCTGGGGTCTGCCGGTCAGGAAGTTCAGGATCCAGTCACAGAGGGCGCTGGGTCACCCCAGCCACAAACTGTTCTTTCTGTTGCCGTCTGGCAGACGTTACCGCAGCATCCTGGCAAAAACAAAAAGATTCGGAGACAGTTTCTTCCAGCGGGCTGAAACAATTTCATAACATTCATCTGCTACTTAGTAATATATATCTACTATCTAATATATATCATTCCAATAACTTGTATATAGACTCGTACTGCACTATTCCACTTTATTTTAGAACTATTTTTCTTTTTGTATTACTTTTACTATATGTATTATTATGTTGCATTGTTGGAGAAGCCTGTGACCTAAGATTTTCAACGACATAATTACTCTGTAGCTATGTTAGTTTGACAACCTTGAACCTTGAACCTTGAACAAGTAGCGAGGTCAAGTAAGGTTTTATGTGGGCTATGTCAGATTAAAGTGTTTTATAATCACTTGACCAGAGCTACGTATAACGATATTCACCACCCAATAAATGTAACCCAATGAAACACTCTCCAACCTAAATGAGCACAGAAAGTAACGTTAAATCAATGTGTGATGATTGTGGGTGATTTTTTAAAGAATAAATCTGCAACCACGAGTAAAACCAGTGATGTGATTGGCCTTCACCAAATACTTTCAAACATTATGCTGCCCAGAGAACCGGGCCTGATAATGGTAATGACTTCACAATATGTGCTTTAACTCAACAGGCAAAGATTGAAAAATGTATTGGAATATATGGATACAAAATACACACTTCACAGGCCCACATTTATTACATCATGGCTCTTATAAAACAGCCTCTGCAACGTGTTTCCTGGACTAGTTAAAAAGTCTAAGTTTAAACTGGGAAATGAGTAATCAGGAAGATCCCCAGTGGAAAGGAACATGGTTTTGATGGGCATTGATGAAGTAGTTATAGCTCGATCAGAACGCAAGCAGTATTCCAGTGTCTTCGTCCAGTTGTACTAGTAGAAAAGTTTAACGCTGTTCATATGATCATTTATTGTAATGCAGACCCTAACCCTACCCCAAGCCCTAACCCTAACCCTAACCCTAATATCCTTATCATTCCTAAAACAATTTAACAGTTGTTTTCACTGAGCTGTCATTATACTTTAAACATGTCATTAAAGAGCTTAAGCTGTTCTGTAAACCTGTCCTTATGAAAACACTTTTTATGGCTCACCTTGCCAATAATTTAACGATCCCATTTCCATCTTGATTTTTTTTCCTTTGCTGAGGTAAGGTGTTTTATAATCTCTTTTCTATTGTCTGTGTTGTGCTGTCAGAGTGAATTGTGGTGTACAGTACATTTAACCTGCCAGGCCTTTGAAATAGCTGTCACGAAGATATGGGGCTGTTATTGAAGCCATTATAAGATTTAGGACCTGAACAGCCGTAGGGCCTGCTTCAAAGAGAGCAAGAGCCAGTGCTGGCTTCTCTTAAGCAGCGATCCAGATTAACACACGCAATCATGCAAGCACACACACACATGCATGCACATACTGATCCAGATATCAAACTGGAAATGCAAAAACAAACATCGAGGGAGAGTTCCCATGTTTAAATATGAATAGGCGTTGTCATTACTTGTTGGCTAATGCAAATTGATTTATCTTTGGGGCAAATTGGTTATGTTGGGAAGTTTTACCTTACCTAAAATATACATATACTCTTAAGCTTTCACACAATTAAACCGCTAACTAGCTAGCAAGACCTTCCACATCAGAGTAGCAGAGCCCACCTTTTTTGATACACAGCTTTGACCAAGTGTTACACCGACAAGGAGAGCAACTTGGAGTCATGTTCTGAAAAATACAAGAAAACGTTTATGTGCATCCAAAAACTGTTATAAAAACGCGACATGTAGCGGCAAGCGGAGTGCATGCTAGGTCTACTTTGGCACTTGAGAAAATAATGTTTTTTGCAACACTTTTCCAGCGTCAAGGTGTGATCTAGAATTAAAGTATGTTTTTCACATGATACACGATTTGCTCTTTACTCAAGCGTAGCGCTTCCGCGTATTCGAGCGGGCCCACTCTCTCATAGAAACACAACGTCAGTGCAGAGCCGTTTTACCGCGTATTGTGTTAATCCAGCTTTAGGCCACCATGAACCTTGACACACCTCCCATTCTTCACTTTTTCAAGCCAAACTTAAGTTTTTATGTTCCTCCAAACCTACATTGTCTTCATGGGAATGTTGATTTTGGAGATGATGCTGCGGTGTAGGATTTAAATATTAAAAACAGTTTGTTTGTATTCAATGCTAAACTTTCTGTCTCTCTTAAGGAAGTAGACAAATACTTTTGATCTGCCTTGTCATCAGGAGAAAATCCTTATAGATGCTCCACTGACAAAGAAAGGGAGATTTATTTTGTGGACTCATGAGTGTTTTCAGTCTGTTCGTCTGTCTGCGAGAAAGCAAGCACTTTAGTATTAATTTGTCATTATTTGCAGCTATTGGTGTAATTTCCCACAGAGTAGGCCATAACACTGACAGGGTAATTCCTCTCTGCTGTGTAAACCTCCCTGAGGTGGTCTTTGTTTGCTTTGCACAGGGCTTAGCCGACAAACATTCATCTTCGCGCTTTTCAAATCGGTTTGACAAGTTTTCTCACCCCTAATTTGTCATGTGCTCACTAACTATGCTAAATACTAACCCCGCTCTCCTGTCACATTTAGAGGGCTAATGGGGTCCACTTCAGATAACTGGTGTTTGACCAAGTCTGCCTCCAACCTTTAATAGTCTGTTTCAACAAGCCAAGCACCAAAAGCAAACTTCACCGAGGAGGTAATGGCACAGCACTGTCACATGGCTGCACACACTCTGAAAACCTCAAAGAAGGACACACACACACACACACACACACACACACACACACACACACACACACACACACACACACACACACACACACACACACACACACACACACACACACACACACACTCACACACACACACACACCGGTTTCTTATACTACAATGGCCTGCCGTGTACTGGCTAATTTTTGTGTGTTTGTACAGTTTCTGGGTCACTTGTTGCTTTCAGTTAGAACCAGCCCTGATAGATTATTTAAGGCATTTTAAGACACAATGACATTCCTGTCAGGGATGGCTGCCATGCTTTGGCTATAATATCCAAATATGACTGACCTAGGCGAAGCACTTTTAAGATGGCCTTTCTTTTTTCCTTACATTTGTTCTTGTTTATTCAATGCAGAGATCACCATTCCCATGATAACTTAATTTTGTTTATCTTCCACTGATTACAAATGTTAACTCTGCAAAGTGATCCTTTCTCTTCTATCTAATCAGCATAATATCACATGTCATTAGCAAGATATCGCATAAAGAGATCCGTACCATGATTCACACGGATCGCGATGAGCTGCTTGTCAGCTCTTATTGCTCTGTCATTTTTTCTAAGAATCCTGTGTGTTATCACTTCATCCATGTAGTGCTTGCAGAGGGATGGACAGTTCTATGCAGCTCTTATCTGACACTGGCCTCTTGCATTTCCGTTAAAGAGCAGGCGCTATCTCACCTAGCCTTCTATTCTGTCCAGTATGTCCATCACAGATTAGTTAAGACCGCTAGTCTACTCACTTCTGGCTTGTTGTTGCCTTAACTTGTGAAGTTGATTATTATCCATCAGTGGTGTTGGAAAATTATATAAAATTGCGTTTTTTTCGAATATCTATCAATACATGAATGAATGAATGAATAAAGCATTTGGACACTCAATTACAAAAAAAGGATAGTGAGTATAGTATTTTAATAGGGAGCGATTTTACCCTCATCATTGGGGTTTTAAATAACCAATTTGAGTTCTTCTGCTCCGAAAATTGTCTGTATAACAAACAATTTGCATTTTGTCACACTTCCATGGTGCCATTCCCTTTGCTTTAACCATAATTGACGCGTTAACTAACAAACTATATTATGCAGAAAGTTTAGATTTCCATTTCAATGTCTGAATTAAATCATAAAATGATTTTTGTCCATAAAATCATCACAATGATCAACTATCTAATTCTTATTTATTTCAGTTGTGTTACTGATAAATCATTAGATATGATAATGTGTAAGCTGATAAGAATAGCACATGTGAAATAAGCTGAAAGCACTTTAATTCATCTGGAAAGACGACTACACCAAAGGAAAATGCAGTTTTAGGTTCTGATGTAAATGCTTGTGGAGGAACCAAATACAAACATTTTTAATTCATTATTTATTAATTAGCTGATTACTTTGATAAATTGTTTTGTCTATGAATTGATAGAAAATAATGAACAGTTTCAGTTTCTCAGTTTCCCAAAGCACAAGATCACATAACATTCCAAACATGAAAGTCATATAAAATTAAGAAACATTCAATCCTCACACCCTAGAAGCTGGAACTACAGAATGCTTGAAGGGTTTTCTTATTTGGTAAACATGACTCTTGGCCAAGTTATAACTAAAATTGTAAATTATGTGCAAATATTATACACGGTTGGGTCTGAAAAGAAACTGTCACTCAAAGTAAGTAAGAAACACATGTACTGTATGTGTCACACCCCTAGACTAACAGCAACAGCCAATCCTGGGTCCTGTTCTCTACGTCACTATTCCTCATTAACAGACCACACGTAGAGCCAGAAAGCAGACTGGCAGTAGTTGTTGTTTTTTTCTTTCGTTTGACTGGTTTGGTCCAGTAATGGCGCCTGTGGTTTGTTGATACTATCGCTCACTGCAACCACATGAAGAGAAAAACCGACAGTTAATTAAAGCATTATCACAAACACACACACACACACACACACACACACACACACACACACACACACACACACACACACACACACACACACACACACACACACACACACACACACACACACACACACACACACACACACACACACACACACACACACACACACACACACAATGACATTAATGACAGGTACATCTTGTAGAATGGTTGACAGTACCAAGTTATGCAAATAAGGCGTAACATGTGCTCAATCATAAAACCATGACAGTGCAGAAAGTGCAGTAAGTACAACTGGCGACAGTTTGCTGAACCCAAGTCTTGGGTGGTGCAAGTGCCAGAGAGAGAAGGACCAAACAAAAGAGAAAAAGCTTCAAAATTAAAAGTGAGTCACCTTGGCGTGCAGAACAGTACTTTGGATATGCCCATCCCTCTGTCACGTTTACTGCTTAATATGCCAAAATAACTGAGGAAAAAGTAGAGCACATACTTTACATTAAATCAATCGATGTGTCTCTTCTATCACTTATATCAATTATGATAAATGGTGAATGGACTGTATTTACATAACACTTCTTCTCGTTTTGACGACCCCTCAAAGCGCTTAACATTCTGCAAGTTATCATTAACCAATTTACAACTTATTTATACAGAATGTATCCAGAACATTCACACACATACTGAACATTCACACACATTCACACACATTCATACACCATTGGCCATGCCATTGGGAGCACCTTTGGGTAAAGTATCTTGCCCAAGGATATATTGATATATGTTGTCTGCAGGGGCTTGGATCGAATCCACAACCATTGATTTCACCTCAAGGCAGATAACGTTTTATTTTAACTGATAGGATACAATAAGATCCACTAAAGAATAAAAAGTTGTTGGTTTCTTAAACTTTCAATATAGAAACAATCATTAAAGGGATTTTCAAGAGAAGAAGGAACAAGACACATTTGAGCTCTCTCTCTCTTGTTGCAGCCTTTGTGTGAATTAGATGGACAAGTTAGTGGTTATCACCAATTTCAATTTTTATACTAAGCCTTTGTTTAGTTAGCTCCTAATTACTAGCAAATGAAAGTTTCAATTGTTGAAGCAGTGCCAAGGAAAATTATGTTTTGTTTCAGTTTTACATCTTGACAACAGAAATGAAAATAAACTCGTTATTTTCCAAGTAAATCTCTCAAAAATCTTTTAAACTTATTGTCAATTCAGATATAAGCCATGACTTACAGTAGTGAGTAATTGGTTAGCAATGTTGCCTCACAGGGAAGCTCCTGCCATGTGAGTTCCCTCAGTTCCCTTCAACAGACCTGTAGGTCTGGCCAATTAAAATCTCCGAATTGCCTGTAGGCGTAATGTCTGTGTGATAATGTTGGTTGGTGTGTTAGCTTGTGACTGGTGCCCTGTCCAGCGTGTTTCCCTAACCCTAACTCAGTGGATCATCAATCATGCAATTTAAACCTGGTTCAGTCTTGAAAAAGGTGGTTGCTAACAAGTGGCTAAACAAAACAACTAAACTCCATCTCACCGAAAACTAGTCCATCTATAGCTGCTGGTGGTGAGGGGAAGTCATGCGACATTGGTATTTGTTTTATTGGTTTATCTGTGTTAGCTTTTAATTAGATGCGATTGCATTAGAAAAAAGTTGTGTTAATTTGTTTGCTGGGAAAATGTTATTGGTTTTAGCTGAGGGAATCTCAACCTTTGCCTTTCCAAAAACATAAAAAATGGAGAATATTAAAACAATGTCATTACAAATAAATAAGGGGCTTCAAACTGTCAAATATTGCCGTTCTTGTCTGGCAATGGAGTTGCTGAAGAATATAATTGCATTTATAGTCATCAGAAATACTTTCTCATATATTTTACTGTCAGAGTTCATTACACGTAATGTAATCTAATGTTATGTGATCTGAAATGGCCACTGACCACACACATGTATTTATAATAATGTGTTTAGGAATGCAGAACAGTACTATGGAGACTATAATCAATAAAATGAATAAAAGGAAATGTATTTGTCTATCCTTCCATTTTCAAATGTGTCCCTTCCCATGAACTCCATATCTCTGAAATGGCTAGTTTAGCGCCTTTCAGCTCATTGTTTTGGTTTTACAGAGGACAACATAATTGTTGTGGTTAACCGTCACATCTCGTATAAAACTTATCCCGACAAGATGGCAGTTGTTTTTTAATCAAAAAGGTCTGATAAATTCATTGTATACTATCCCCCAATAACTAAATGGCAGACTGTCAAAATTAGTTACTGGCTGGTGAAAGTAGTGCAGCATTTAGTGGCTAAAAAGATGGAGGTTTTCTCCTAAGTAGTTGGTAAAGAGCAAACTACTTAAAGAAGAAGAACACCGGACATGTGTTAAGTTGTTAGAAACACAACTCCAATGTTGCTCTACGTCTGCCGAAGGCACTTTGAGCTAAGAATGAAAACCAAAAGAATAAGTTATGTATAACTTTCTGCCTGTTGAGTTGTTTATCTATGTCATTACTTTAAAGGAGACATCCCACACAGACAATGGCAGGTAAATGTAATGACAGAAAATGACACATAGCTCACATCTGAAACCACAGATGTGATGTGCGCCTCAGGTTGCGCAACCTCATTAAACCTCCCCTAGGGCACAATAGCTAACTGTTGTATCGGGAACCTTTCTCTGGTTTAACACCTCAGGCCCTCCCCAGACAGATGGGACTCATTGGTTTCCTACGGGAGCTCATCCACACTGGAAACTGTATACCACCCCCGACAGACAGGTTATCACGAACAGGTAACACACACACACACACACACACACACACACACACACACACACACACACACACACACACACACACACACCACCAACTGTAACAGAAGCCTGTTACCCTTCACTGATATTGTTTTGTATGTTTGTTGCAGTTTGTAAAATGAGAAGAGCTGATTTTGGATTATTCCCAAGGTTAATATGTTGTGTTATTTGTGTTTGTGTGTATTTGTGTGTACCTGTCATTAATGTCATTGTGTGTGTGTGTGTGTGTGTGTGTGTGTGTGTGTGTGTGTGTGTGTGTGTGTGTGTGTGTGTGTGTGTGTGTGTGTTTTTGTGTGTCAACGATACAGTACCTGCAGGCCAAGTGTTAGGACTGGATATCCAGGAAGAGTTGGTTTTCGGGACCACAACAATGTGTGTGTGTGTGGGTGTGTGCAAATGCTAGCTGGCTACTGTTTAATGGCTGGGTGTCCTAATGTACCCTTAGAGGATCCTCTTCTTGTCTATAAAATGTTTTCACATCCTACACAACTGCATTATAGTCTTCTCTGCATGCAGCGCTTTTACAACCAATATTTTGTGTATTGTTGGTTGACTAATTCAAGTTATTATATCTGGAGCAAAGGAGAAATTCAAGTGACGTAATAAAAAAAGCAACTAAGTCCATGTAGGAAGTGGGTCAGGACTTTGACATCGCAGACCATCATTTGTGTTCTTCGTGAAACAGAAGTGTTCTAACATTTAACAGTGCTGACTTATTTTAAGCTATGTTCTCAACTTTTGTAACATAAATAACTCACATACGTAACGTACCTAACTCACGATAGTACACAACACCTTTTTTTTTAAGACACTTTTGTGGGGCTTTCCCTTTATTATTTAGTACAGCTAAAACTAGACAAAAAGGGTAGATAGAGGGGACGACGTGTAGCAAAGGGGGCCCACGTTGCTCTAGTATGGCCTCAACCTTAAAACATTTTCCACCAGCTTTACCTGGTTTGCATGGCAAACACATGACTACATTTGAACCCAAACCATTTTTCCTTAACCATGTAGTTTTGTTTCAATTCACAACGTCAACCACTGGTTCAAGACCAATACTGTTTCAAAATGTTCGCCTGTTGCTGATTCAGTCGAAAAAAATGCACCCACAGGCAAACAACCTATTCTGTCATTTAGGTACGAGGAAGTATTAGCTTCGTCGATCCTTCAGAAGTACACAGGTTACCTTTCTCATGTCACTCATCGGTTATGAAACCATATAAATGGCGCAATCATCATATGAGTACTGACTTGGTAATCAGTTAATCAATCAATCAATCAACAACTTTATTAATCCCGCAAGGGGCAATTGGTTATGAGCAGCAGCATATGTCATGTACACAGGCAGGAACATACAGGAAGAAAACACACAGATACACCCGGGAGCACAGATGTGGATCATTCCAATTTACACTATAAATAGTTCATAGCATCACAATAATAAATAAATAAATAATCAAGTTAAAAGCCTATCAAGAATTTAAAAGTTTGAGTGCAGAAGGGATGAATGATTTTGAAAAGCGATTAGTCCTTTGATCAGGTAGAGCATATCTACGCCCTGATGGCAACAAACGAAATTCATGTGAAAGTACATGACCTGGAGAGTTCAGAATGCTCTCTGCTTTCCGCAGAATCTGTTGGTTACAGAAGGAATTTAAGTCTCTCTGTTTCACGCCGATGATCTTGGAGCAGGTTTTAACAATGCTGTTCAGGCTGTTCCTGTCTTTCAGTGTAAGGCTATGGAACCAGCAGATAAAAGAAAAACAAATAAGGCTCTCAATGAATGCTTGGTAAAAATGACAAAGAATGAAAGGCCTGACAGAGAAAGAGTTCAGTTTGCGAAGAAGGTGCATTCTCTGTTGACCCCGCTTCACAATACACTCAGTATTCACATCAAATTTGAGGTGGTCATCGAAAATGGTGCCCAAGTATTTGTATGATGTGACAATTTCTATATTGTCATTGTGTATGATGCACTCCTATAGGAACATCCTTGTGACGTCTAAAATCAATGATCAATTCCTGGGTTTTGGAGACATTTAAATCCAGAAAACTGTCATCACACCAGGAAATAAAATCAGTAAGAGCACACTCGTGGCCTGATTCTGAGCCGCTAAGGAGGGACAAGAGGGCGGTATCATCAGATAATTTAACCAGGTAGCTGTTGTCTTGCATGCTCCTGCATTTATCAGTGTACATTATATAAAGTAGGGGCAAAAGAACGCATCCTTGAGGCGAGCCCGTGGAAGTGATGACAGAGTCAGAGAGGCGTCCATTGACAGACACCTTTCGTCCATTGACAGACATTTCAAATCTAAGGCAAGGCAAGGCAAGGCAAGGCAAGTTTATTTATATAGCACCTTTCAACACAAGGCAATTCAAAGTGCTTTACAAAAAAATGAAAGACATTAAGAAAATGGCATTTAAAATCAGTCATTAAAAAGAAAAGATAATAAAATAAACATTAAAAGAAAAAATACATGGATAAAAGTTACAGTGCAATCTAACCAGATCATCATCATATATGTCTGGCATGAAGGGAATTTCCTCTGTAATTTCTTCACATGCTACACCACAAATGCACACCCTTAACCTGTTAAGCCCTGAGCCTGTTTTTCAGGTCTCAGGCTCGAAAATGACATTCCCAGAACAAATGACCATATCTTCCCTTCTAAAAGGGTTAAATTAATAATCTTTATTCTCAAAGTAATGATAAACCTGTGAGTTGGATGTAGAAAAGTCAGAATCAATATAGATGTTTTTTATTTTAAAGAAAATTCAGATTTTACATAGTAAAAAACTGTAAATTATAGTGTCCGTCCAAAAATTCTTTTTTACTTATAGTGAAAACTACCCTTGGATGATGGGTTAGTAGACTAAAAGCTTTAGGAATCCAAAGTACAACATATAATAAGTACCCTGTATCAAGATTGATGCAAAACAAGTGAAAACCCCACTTCTGGGGTCATTTGGGTGGATTTGACCTATCTCTGGCCCCCCTTGCTCGATTTTGATGAATGAAATCTCTTTATAACCGCTAGAGCCAAAGGAATCGAGGGAAAGTTATATACACACCAAAACGTTAACAAATAAGGAGTGAGAGTGACGCGTTACCAAAACCGGAAGCTGCATACACTCTGGTGGCTACCATTAGCAGCTAACTTTTCCGCTCCGATCTTTACATAAAAAATGGAATTATGGATTATAAATAATTTTTTCAAAGGCACAGGTACATTATCAACCTATGGATCAACAGTTGTAGCATTTTTTCTTTTCGTTTTAATGCCATTGAACACCTCTTTTGACCTAATTGACAGCTACGGTGAGACGATCTGCCGTAAAAGCTCCGTAAAGGTACGTGTTGTGATGTCTGTGTTTGCTTCCCCTGTCGCAAGTTCGGATCGCTCAGTGATGATACTATACCTAAATAATCAGTGGAGTCTCAGCTTTAATCGGCTATATTGTATGTGCAGCTACGATAAGTAATAAGGGTATTTTTATCTTGAATTGTGTGCCGCAGTGCGTTAGAATTGTTTCGCTCAGGGGTCATTTAGACGCTTCTTATGAGACTTGTGTTTTGTTTTGGTAAAAATGGTTCATATCTTCAGTTAGCTGAGATTCTTCCCGTTAATCTGGTGCTACACATTAATAGTTTCATAAATGTTAAGAAGCCCTGAGACATTATCTCAAAAAAAAAACGGTGGGAGGGGTCCAATGGGGGGACCGCCGTGCTTAAGAGGTTAATAAGTCATCACATCAAAGCCTCCAACACATTTCTCAGTATTACTCTGTATAGTAAAGCTGTGTAGTTTGTTTTCAAACATGTGTCTCCATTAAAAAGAGGTGTACTGCAGCCTTGCATAGTTCTCAGAGTGCATACAAGTGATAAAATGCTATCGGAGGTTTCCATCTGAGTCCCTGAGCAGTATCAGAGTAAGGCTTACTGAGAGGTGAATGAGTTTCACCAAAGCCTGACGGATAGCCTTGACCTTTGCCTCCTCGATACTTTGTGTGCCCCGGGGACAGGAGTAATTAGTCAGAGGACACCTCACATAGCCAAGCTTTTACACTCATCCCCATTCAAGGTGTCATTTACCACTGTTCATGTTGTCTTGTAAACTTTTACACCTAATGGTGGAGCAACTGTTAGGATTTATCATAAGGTATACTAAAGCAGGATATTTTCTTTAGTAAAGTGGGATATTTTCACTACATTATCTTAGTTTTATCAATAATAATACAGAAACAAGAAGCAATCTTGCCAGTATGCCAGTTTTCTATACAATTACTGACATATAGGCTAATATAACCCAACACTATGCACAGTGAAACTCTACATACAATGAGATGTACACAACGTAACACCAATTATACAAGACATGCAAATTGATACCTCCCAAAATTCGAAATTTACTGAAAATTATAATGCTTCAAGTTTCTTTTAGATTCACAATAATAATATGATGCATTCATGTAAATCAGAGAACTCATTTTTGGCACATTTTGAGGGCTTTTCTGTAGCTTGTACAGATTGTTGTGGCTCCATTTTCACAGTTACAATCAGTTGTGACATAGCCAATGTATCTGGTTACTTATTAGTATAGATTTTAAATGTCTTTCAAGCACTAGAATTACAAGTATTTTGCATACATTATACTCTTGCTGTTTTGCAAGATATTTCCCAATCTCATTGTTGAGGAAGTGTTCCTTGGAGCAAAGGTGCTGACCTTAGATTGTTTTTTTTTGTCTTTTAGAGTACAACCCCTCAGTGACATGTTATCCTTTATCTGTACAACCCTTCTTAACTCCCAGGCCCTATCACCTGTCACTCTGTGACAGTGAAGCACAGCTCTTTGGATGGAGTGACCTCTCCATCCTCTTCTTACTTGACACTTTGTATTCTCTACTAACGTTACATTAGTAGAGAATACTCAAAGCCCTCCAGAGTAACCTGTCACTTCCTTAATCTCTTCCCCCTCTCTATGTTCTTCATTTTTCTCTTTCACCACTCCGTCTTACCTTCTTTCTCTCTTTACTTCCCTTTGTTTCTTCCTTTCCCTCTCATTCTCCGAAGCTCTGCTCTCTACTGTCGCTGTCATCGCCTGCTATGATGTATTCCCAGGGGTGAGCCCGAGGATCAAAGAAAAGGCTTTCAGATGTCAAACCAATTGGAAAAGAAAGAACTCTAAAGCTCTAAAATAGTGTCGTTATTTTCTTGAATGTCATAAAAGCGCGGAAATGTACAAACCCAAAAGCCTCTTTCACGCATGGAACTATCGGTTTTAGATAGTTTGTTTTGTTTACACAAAGGATTCCTTTGCCGAACATTTTTAGCCCCAGGACATGACTGTTTGAGATAAAGGAGATCAAACATGTTAGCCTTGTCTCTATGAATGGAAATCCACCACTTTGGTCTACTACATTGAAATATCGAATACCATGATTTTTTGATTTCCAGTAGATGAGAGTGCTTTCAGTTTTGTTTTTCTGGTTTTTCCTGTTCATCTGCATGAATGCCAGCCGGCACCAGAAGCAGGTTTGGAAGTTAAAAAAGATAATTATGTTCATTTAACTTTGTTTAACAGTTGTTTTATCCTTAAAAGTTATGTTATCCTTGACATGTTTGTAAAGTCCGCACACGGGTGTGATTCAAAAATGAAAGAGGGGCTACTCACTTCACACAGAGAGGTTTTACTTTTCTTTTTGGAGAGATGGAAGAATCTCAAAGGGCAAAGATGGAAATAATGCACCAGAATATTATAACCTTATGTCTAATATAGAGATTGTTAGTTACAATGTTAAAGGACTTAACCACCCCATAAAAAGGGGTTAGTTAAAAAAATACAAATGCTCATTGGCCTTGCTGCAGGAAACTCATTTGAGTGAAGCTGAACACAAGAAATGAAGAAGAGAATGGGTTGAACAAGTATTTTATGCCTCTTGCCCAAACAGTAGGAAAAGAGGAGTAGCCATTTTAATAGGTAGAGCAGTACAGAGGGAAATAAAGGACAATCAGGGCAGGTATTTAGCAATAATAGGGACAATTGGCGGTGTTAGTTTGACCATCATGAATGTATATGCCTAAAAAGAAGATGATCCTGATTTTTTTAAAGACATATCGTCCATACTGGCTAGGGAAGCTGTAGGTATAATAATTCTAGGAGGGGACTTTCATTGTGTACTGAATTTAGAATTAGACAAATTGCCCGTGGAACATAGAACCCCCAATAAAAAATCTAGAGCAGTAAAATATATGTTGGATGAGTTAGGTCTAGTTGATAGCTGGAGAGCTAAGAACTCAAAAACAAGGGACTTCACTTTTTTCTCGAACGTGCATGGGTCATATTCACGGATTGATATGATCTGTATATCTAAACAGAGCCTCTACAAGGTTGAAGATTGTGTTATTGAACCTGTTACATTATCAGACCATAACCCAGTAAGGATGAGTGTACATTTGGGTTTTGATAGGCATTTTAAATACTGGAGGTTAAATGTCTCCATGTTAACAGACCCAGTTATTAAACAACAACTAAAAGAAACAATAGAAGATTATTTTACAATAAATGACAACGGATCAGTATCCCCCTCCATACTTTGGGATGGAGCAAAGGCTGTACTGAGAGGTAAATGTATTGAAATAGAGATCTTGGAGTTAAATGTATTATATGAACCAAAAAGGTTGATTTCAGGGAATGTACCTTCAAGGGGAATTGGAAAAGACAAGATGTATATGTTTAGAGCTCTGGTATTAATAGCCCATAAAATGATTACTATAAACTGGCTTAAACCTCACCCCCCTACTTTGGACCAATGGACACAAAGACTTAAGGTTGTAAACTGTATGGAAAATGTAACAGCGAAACTACAATTCAAGATGGAAGTGTAGAGAAATGGTCACCTGTTGCAAGGTATCTGGCAAAGTGAATATATTGTAAGCCTCTAATTGGATTTCTTATGCTTTGTTGATAATAACTACTGTATATTGTACTTTTTAATTATATTGTATGTATGTGTGTATGTATGTATATATGTATATGTGTGTGTATGTATATGTGTGTATATATATATATATATATATGTATATTTGTATATAACAGTATGGTACTGTATCTGTACCATGTTGTGTGAGACTCACTGTCAAGGAACTTGTTCTAATAAATGTTCAAAAAACAGAACTGGAGATTCTGCAGAATCATTTAACCCCAGATTCAATTTCAATTGGCATCTTTCCAACTATGACAAGATCCAGATGTTAGGTTTTAGTGATTGTTTTATCCCAGGGGAAAGAGGTTTTATACTGAACAATTTCTCAACTGGGTTTGCACTATTGTGTACAGACATGTATGGTTCCCAGAGTATGACTCCTTCTGACCTTTGTAATCATCTGACTTTTCCTCCAGTACCACAAAGGTTCAGATGCAAGTTTTCTTTTAAATACAGAGACCAATCTACACATGGAGTGATCTGCCTCCTGTAGCACCTTGGGATTGCTGTTAGCAATGAAAGGTGTTTTATAAATCGAATTTATTATTATTATTATTATCTCTCTTTTCATGCACATGCTTTGTTTTGTCATGCATGCTTCTCAGAATCTGATTTAAAATACTTTTCACGTGAAAAGTAAGTTTATTTATTTACATGACATTTAATAAAATCAACCTCCAACCAGAAGCTATAGCCACTCCAACCCAGCCAATGCAAACCCCAGCAGTAGGATATTACTGTGTTAATATTACATGTGTAATTTTGTTGAATTTAGCATATGAGTGGTTGTAAAAGGCCTGCAGGTTTATTCAGTTATTAATCTGCTTTTTTAGCTTGGCTAACAAAACTTGTTGTCAGTGTCATCACTTAATATTGTTAATGATCATGTTCATATTGTACTTTCGTTTAAAAGGTCCCAAATTCAGCTTCCCTTTTTTACTACTTATTTCCTGAACTGTTGGTGAATGAGCACAGAAGAGCAGGCTAAGCTAAAAGGTTTGATGATCATGAAGTAACTGAACAATATCAAAATGTTAAAACATGTGAGAATACTCACAAGGATTCTCACATAAAATCAATTGCTGTGGTGAGAGACCAGACAACTGCCGTCTCTCTAATTGGACCTCTTGTCCTTCACAGGGCAATTTTCTAAACAAAACGTATGCTTTACCTTCTCATGTCCAGCTGCAGACTGGATGAAAACAAGCCGGACAAAATCCATTCAGACTTCAAACTGTCATTTTCCTGAGTTTTCCACCGAGGTACCTTTCGTACAAGTGGTTCACTCTCCTGCAGATACACCGATGGACGGAAACACTTCATGATTAATTGGGACGCTGTGTGCTAACATGGTGAATACAATAATATAGTCATTAAGTCTAATTGATTAAAGGGGCAATTGTGAATCTGGGAAGTCTTCATTTGTGATATTATCTATGTTGCAGGCTACATAATGTCTACACAAAGCAGTGGGGACATTATAATAACTGTGTTTAGATATGATCAGAAAGTTCCCCTCTGTAAACAAAACACAACGGTGAGTGTGGAATCAATACAATATGATGGCAGTGCAGTCATGAAGCCTTGAGATTAAGGGCACAAGAAGCATGATTATATAGAATAGCATATAAAAGGGCAGAAACCATTTGTACAAGGTGCAAACAAATATACGGAAATTCGATTTGAATCTTCAATCAGATATTGGCGATATTTGAACATTCTCAAGAACTGGGTGCTGAACTCCAACTTGCAACTATTGACTTGAAGACTTTATATTGGACATTTTACATTGTCCATAGACTTTATATTGAGATCTGGGAAAGCGCAAATATGAAACCTTAATGGTTTAAAAATTCATAATCCAAACAGTTATGAATGACATTGTTTGCAGTTTGTTGTGTCCCTATCTCTGAACCCATCAGCTATTGGCCTGACAACAATAAGCTTCCAACGGTCAAAGTCCGATTTGCAACTTGAGACCCGTGAAATGACTTGTGGTGGAAAGAGGACTTACAAGACCAAGACGAGTAACAAACTAGCCAAGTTAATACAAGCAACATTGTCTTTTTATACAATAGCGATGGATGCCTATATTTTCCATTATATATAACTTCTTATGATTTCCAGCCGAGCTCTTTAGCTGCACCGACTCAAGCCATCTAAATGTGATTGATCAACACTACACACACTTCAAACAGAAACCAGAACGATTATGTTACCCAAATGTTGCTCTGTTGTCCTGTTGCCAGGGTTAGGGTTAGGGTTAGGGTTAAGAGTATTCTCCATTTATTTGCAAATTGGGGTCCTACCAAAAGCAGATTTCCCTTTAAAATGGTTGTCTGAGAGAAAAAGGGGGATTATTTTCATTTAATTGCCATTTGTAGCCACTGGGAAAAATGTGCATCAAGGCTTAAATGATGACCCTGAAATGAAGATGTTGATTATTATTATTATAAATATTGTATCAGATCATAAATTATTAAAGCCAATAAACCATGGACAAAAACGATTTGATCACATAGCCATGTAATTTAGACAAAACCCAGTGCATTGCGTGTGTGTGTGTGTGTGTGTGTGTGTGTGTGTGTGTGTGTGTGTGTGTGTGTGTGTGTGTGTGTGTGTGTGTGTGTGTGTGTGTGTGTGTGTGTTTGTGATAATGCTTTAATTAACTGTCGGTTTTTCTCTTCATGTGGTTGCAGTGAGCGATAGTATCAACAAACCACATGTGCCATTACTGGACCAGTTATTTGCATAACTTGGTACTGTCAACCATTCTACAAGATGTACCTGTCATTAATGTCATTGTGTGTGTGTGTGTGTGTGTGTGTGTGTGTGTGTGTGTGTGTGTGTGTGTGTGGTGTGTGTGTGTGTGTGTGTGTGTGTGTGTGTGTGTGTGTGTGTGTGTGTGTGTGTGTGTGTGTGTGTGTGTGTTTGTGTGTGTGTGCGTGTGTTGGTGTGTGAGTACACTCCCTTCCATGGAAAATCATTTCAGCTGAATGATAAGGAGTTCACCGGACATGAAACTATGGGCTCAGAACAGTCTCATAATGCACACATGCACACAGAAGGATTCACACTTGTATTTCATGATCCGCAAAAGGATTCACACTTGTATTTCCGGATCCACACTTGTGTTTTTCAATGCACACACAAATGTGTTCCGTTTCATATACATGTAAATAAAATCCAAATACAGAAAAAAGTTTTACATATGTATTTTTGATCCTCACATATTTGTTTTTCCGTTTAAATCCTCTGAACATGATACACAAACCGCTTTCTGTGCATGGATCGCTGTGCATTCGTGTGTGGGTTTTTTGAGACGCCCCTGACGGTCACCCGATTCGTACTTGTAATTTTTTCTATCTATAGCCAATCAGATGTCTCCTCAATTCTAAGCCAATCACATGAGCGCGTCCCTACGAGGGTATGATTTATTGCGTTCATGACACTTCATATACGCATTTTGCGCTGTCCGGAGCAGGGTTTCCGTGGACAGAATTTATTTTACAGGACAAATTTGAAACTTACTTGCAGGCAGGCTCCATGGACCTGTCAGCTCCGGACAGCGCAAAATGCGTACATGAAGCGCTACGTCATGAACGCAAGAAATCTACCCTCGTGGGGGCGCGCTCATGTGATTGGCTTAGAATTGAGGAGACATCTGATTGGCTATAGATAGAAAAAATTACAAGTACGAATCGGGTCACCGTCAGGGGAGTCTCAAAAAACCCACACACGAATGCACAGCGATCCATGCACAGAAAGCGGTTTGTGTTTGTAGGTGCAGCAGTTTTAAATGGAAAACAAATATGTGAGGATCAAAAATACATATGTAAAACTTTTTTCTGTATTTGGATTTTATTTACATGTATATGAAACGGAACACATTTGTGTGTGCATTGAAAAACACAAGTGTGGATCCGGAAATACAAGTGTGAATCCTTTTGCGGATCATGAAATACAAGTGTGAATCCTTCTGTGTGCATGTGTGTATTATGAGACTGTTCTGAGCCCATATGAAACCCCCTGGAAAGAGGAAGCTGGCAGAGTACACTACAGGTCACAGCATGGTGTCACCTCGCTGGGCTCTCTGGTGACATAAACAACCACTCAAACAACCACTCAAACAACCACTCACATGCATTAACACCTGCAGCGGGGTCAAAGGTCAGTCTGCACACGCTAAGAGAACCCAAAATAGATTAACAATTGGGAGCTGATATACACAGACATTTCCATTGGTCATTATTCATTCTGCAGGGTGTAGAGGAGTATGAAACACATGACGCATGTGTCCTGTCCACGTGTGTTACTGTAACTTGTGGATGGTCGTGTACCGTGCATTAGAAATAAACTCTTTTGCATATAACCGGTTTTACACAATGGCTTGTGTGTGCAAGAGAACCGATAAAACATCTACAACAACCCCGAGTTAATGTGCATGTGTGTTTTTGAGTTTGTGTGTGTGTTTTGAGTCTGTGTGTGTGTTTTTGAGTCTGTATGTGTGTTTTTTTTAGTTTGTGTGTTTTTGAGTCTGTATGTGTGTTTTTTTTAGTTTGTGTGTTTTTGAGTGTGTGTGTGTGTTTTTGAGATTGTGTGTGTTTTGAGTCTGTGTGTGTTTTGAGTTTGTGTGTGTTTTGAGTTTGTGTGTGGGTCAGTGCATTGCCAATTGTGTGTCTCCCTTCATGACAGTACAAGCGTATCTTGTCTTTGAAAATAATATTAGATTTTTTTTTCTATCTTCTTTCCAAAACAATCTTTAAGACTAAAGAAAGGAAAAACATCCAACATACACATCTAGGTGTTCATTTTTAAATTCACCAAAAAGAAACAATTAGAAAATGCGTTGAAAACTTGTGATAGAACATACATGTCTTATTGTAAGTAATCAACTGGAGACGTTTTGTGGTGATGTATCTAGCAGCTAAAATGTTAACCCTTTTAACCGGTGGTGTCTTGTCCCCAAGTAGTTAAAATAGTACAAATCTTTAAAGGACGTTTTCACAAACTATTGCCAAGATCATTTGAACTGTTCCTCTCAAAATCTTGGAGATATGGTAAGAAATACCATACATTTCCATTTATTTTCTCAACTGAAAAGAAAACCAACATTTTATTTGAAAACAGTAGTTTTCCTGTTGTTTGAATGTGTGCCTTTGCAGAACTACAATAAGTGATTTTAGGACAAAGTTCTCCTTTGAAAATTCCCACGCATCAATATCTAACTCACAACTGGACAAACCACTCTATGAACACAAACTGAGAGAAAGTTTGGTTATGTCTTTTTCCAAATTGGCCAAAAATTATGTTTTGGGAAAATTACTTCTTAACCAACCACACAAATGTAAACTATTTGAATATTTTTGCAATCACATAATGTCCATGAGTGTGTTTTGTTGGCTATATTGTATGACATTCCGAGTAACACAATGTTTAATTATTCCTTGTTCAGCTTGAACTACTGTTACATTTCATTTTTTAGTGACATTATTTGACTTCAATGCTTGCATGTTTAACATTTGTGGTAGTGCTGCTTTTTATGTATTTTCTAATTATTTTCTTTACATTTAGGATATATATTATTCAAATTTGAATTATTCGTTGGCACCTCCAGTTTGCTCTCTATTTAGTTAAAGTAGAAAACCAAACATTGGAATACATCCAATAGAATGACGCGTGAGATGTCAGTACCTCATTCTCTTTAAGGGAGCATCCTCATATCTAATAAATCTGTCATGACTATGTGACTAGCCTTTACCAATGGCTTTCTTTAACCCAACCCAGTTCTGAAAAATCAATTTTCATGCCAAAGGATAAGACGATAGTGGTGATTTCATGCAGCTGTGCGTCTTTGGGTGTGTTCGAAGGACGTACTTGTGCTTCCTCTCAGCGTTCCAAAGCAATAACGTGCGATAACATAGAAAAACGATTGTGTAACCTGATTGTCACCACCTCATTCTCTTTATGGCAGCCATTGCAGCAGCGCTAGCTAAGAGTACCATCCGTAAAGTCCTCAGGGTTTACTTATAATCAGAACAAGAGCGGCGTGAGAAAGACAGACGGAGGCTCTGAGATCTAGAGCATCGGGGGGGGGGGGGGGGTACTGTCCACCCATCCTGGACACACCTGAGCTCAGCAAGGGAGCGAGCGCCCCACCTCGTCTCACCTCATAAGTAGAGGGAAGTCGACTCCACCAAAAACAGTGGGATGCTAATTCAAGGCTTTACTCTTTCTATGCCTTGAGGTCCAGCGTCACGCTTATTACGACCTGTTCCTCAAATTGTGAGGGTAGGCTTACCTGTAGTACATACCAATTTCTAAAATAAACTATATAATACTCCAACCTCTGCTGGTTCATTTTTTTTTTTTTAAAACTGCATATCACAAAGTTATTCAACTGAAAATGTGCAAAAGTATATATATCAGAATACACTTTTTGTGTTTGGCTACAAAAAGTGTTTCTCAATCACAATTCTGCTACTATCCCTTTCATGACAAATAAGATTCAAGAATTGTAATCAAAATGCATATTGATCAGGTCTGGATAAAGTCTGATAGGTATAAAGATGTTAAAAAAGTAAACTTTGGAGAATGTAGAGTTCGGTTTAGCAAAATTAAATAAACATTTTATGCCTTTATCTACTGTTTTTTTTCTTTTGATTAAAAAAGTGTCCTCCCTATACTGTAACACCCCACATCTTGTAAGATCAAAATGAGTTATTTAAAAAAAACATTAAAACATATTAAATAAATTGCCCTTTAGCTTTTTATATAAAAAAGCAGCATAATATTATAAAAGTAAGTGAAAGATCCATTCTGTTGAGGAAAAACCTAATGTAGTGTTGCAAGAGGTTTAAGTATATGTTATTTTAGTACATTTTTTCCTGCTATAGCTAGGACCCTGAGAATCCTTCCTCAGGCTCCTAATACCGACCAGATTAAAGAAGACACACAGTACTGATGTTCCACTTTACAGCTGCAGCCCTCCAAATGACAGGAGAATCTAACGTTTACAACGGGTTGTTTCACTGTGATTCTAACATCAATGAACACAAATGGCCAGTTTACAATGGGAATCCCATGGGGTTTATACACCTTGATTACAAGGTTTATTCATATTTAAATGTGGTCAGCTTGCAGTCAAAACAGGATAGGTCTGATGCTATCAGATACAAAACCTTGTGTGTCTGCTAAGTAAAAAAATGTAAGGACTGGAAAAAATGGGTTTTTGTAAGTGTAGTCGAGTTTGCGTGTTTCTTCAGTTAAACTACAAATTATACAAATTATGTATATTTTTAATCGACATTTGTCATGTTTTATGGTGGTTATGTAAAAGTGGTGATAATGTTTATTTTACCCAGAATGATATCTCTCCCATCAACACACTGATGTTGACTTAGTACATTTCAGTTTATTAGCACCATTAGTCCATTGCTTTATAAACACAGTAATGCCAGCAAAATAACTGTTAGTGTTTCTGCAACCAAACCATAACCTTTACTTTGCTCTTTCTATTTGTGACTCAACACACACTCTCTCACACACACACACTGAAAGGTTTGTGCCTCAGATAAGACATCAGAGAGAGTTTTTGATAATTGCTTTGCTGAATTCCTGGCTGGGAGGAAGAGCCTCCATAACAGTAGATCAGATGCCAGAGGTCAGATGGCATTAAAAAAATGGCAAAAAGCACATGATCAAATGCCAAAAACAACAGTGGCTCAGCTACAGAAGGAAAACAATAAGCAGAGAAAGTTTCACTTTGATGCCGCCCTTTGTTACTCTTTCCATGGTGAACATTTCATTACGTTTGTCAGTGGTAAAGTTGGAAAATGCTTAATATGCAGAATCACTTTTGCTTCTAATTTTTGACTTATATGCTGTGAGCGTTTAAGTGGTTGTACGTATTTTCAAGTTGTACTTTATTGCATTTTTATATTTATTTTGAATTCAACTTTAGCTATGATATATTTTATTCACAAACCAGGAAAGTGTTGCTAGAACTGGTTTGAACTGGTTTAAACTGGGACTCTTCGCTGTCACGCACATTGGTACTACAAGTTCAAACTGCAGCCTTCAGATTTCATTCTTTGGGTGTGAACAGTGTCCATGATTCACGTTGACTCACTGTTCTGGTGGATTGTATTTCACTGTTCATTTGTTTCTACTTTATCTTCATTAAAAGTGGATTTAATTTTGTATTTTAGAACTATAATTTATCATTACTCAGAGTCCAGTTTCTGAAAAACTGGTCTATAAGAGGTGTGGTGTCCAATCCCTTCATCTTTAAATGTTGGTACAATGCACATATTTGTAACTCTCCTCTGGTGTGTTGCAATCATTGGTAACAGCTGATTTGTTGAACAGACCTTAGCTATCTAGAACATAAATCATCTGCAAATGCATAAACCCTTTCTATATTTGGAAATGTATTTTGTTCAATTTCCCACAAAAAATGTGTAAATGAGTTTAACCAAAAAAGCCTGGCTGTGATTTATAACTGACAGTCAAAGTTTCCCTGGGACAGGGCGGTGGGCTTCACAGCAGGGGCTTCAATACCTGTCCAGCCCTTTCCTGGGGTCCCTCCTACCATAAAATCACAATTCATGGAAGGCATGCAGCTCAAGTTACCATCAGACATTTAGGTCAGGAATGCCCTTTAAATATATCCAGTAAAATGTGAACAATGTGTTTAATTGTCCACCACGCCTGAGAGCGAGGGAGTTTAGGATGGGATCCGATTAGTTTCCCCCATGGGGTCACACAGTGGGCTAGCAACAGGGGCACATATACCTGGCCAACACCTTTCCCCATGGTCTGTCCCAAACAGCCAATACAAATCAAATAAATAAAAACATCTCTTCAACTCATTGTCTTTTATCAAAGGTACAGTGTGTAAAAAAAACTACAAATGTACACGTCTACAATAAAGTGCAGTCCAAATTTCACATGCATTTTTTGAGTATTTGAGGGGTCTGCAACAGGTAATTGAATGGACAGGAAGTGAGAAATCAAAGGTTAAAATGTGTTTAAAAAGTAGGTAGTTTGTATTTATTATTATTGTTGTTATTGTTGTTATGTATGTTATTATAAATCAATTTTTTATATATTTATAATATATATTCAAAGAGGTATCTCCATGGTTAGGAGCAGGTATAACAAATAAATGTGAATACAATATTCCATCCAAATTGGCATACCCAAATAAAAAATACAAATTGCATTGATATAAAAACTAACAGTCACAGTGTTACTGTGTTATCCTGCCACCACTGTGCTTCCTGGGGCTACCCAATGGGATTCACAGCAGGGGCTACAATACCTGTCCAACCCCTTTCCTGGGGTCCTGCCCACCATAAAATGCCAATCATTATTTATGGTTAGCCTACAGCTCAATTTGCTATCTGGTTTTTGCTTTAAATATACTGTAAGATTCTGCTAGAACAATGAAAAGGAGATGCCTGGTTTGTGAGGGCACCATACCCAACATGCCAAAGTTTCCCAACAGATGTAACAACACCTGAACGAACCTCCGCCCTAGGCTTATGGTGCCATACTGAGCCATCTCATTGGCTGTGGTGAACGATGGAGATAAAAATGTCAATGTGATTCATAATCACTTTTAGAAACTGGAATCCAACAACACCCTACATGGACATTGGCAAGAAACATGAACTCATTACCAATTCAGGTAAAGTGACTTTATTACTGATATACATTTTGATTAACCCAAAAGATTGTACTCCATGGCTGTGCATCCATCCCTCACCTGGCGCCCTACCTGTCTCCAGCAGTGGGAGAGGCCTCTCACAGTGGAATGCCTGTTGCCATTTAAGCACCATTACTACCTGCTGCTGCCCTATTCTCCCTGCCCTCTATTGCCTGGGGTTCATATTGGATAAGAGCTGTAAAGCCCTGCGTTTCATGGGGCTGGGCTGTTTGTAATTGGAGGGAGGCAGGCCCCTCATTCCCAGCACCACAGGGGTCTACAATCACAGGCTTGCCCTAGCCTTTGGGCCGCCCCACCAGGGGCTAAAGAGGGTCTAAAGAGGGCACCATGGGGACGATATCAAACACCCTCAGAGTCTCGGGATAACAGCAAATAACACTGCAGGAGAGAGAACACACACACCAGCAGAACACACTCCCACACATAGCCGGTCTGTCTGTCTGTCAGGACTTGTTTATTGCAGTAAATAAGGCATTGTGCTCAGTGAAGCGGCATGCAAAAAGGGGGGATTTGGAAATTAAATGGTCCCTCTTTAAAATATATTGCTTTTGTGAATGGTTGTTTATGCTATTGATATGTGGCTTTGTGAGTGAAAAATCAGGAATTTTCATCACACAAAATATGCAAATTTGAATCTTTGAGAATACAAATGCTAATTTGTATCACATTCTTGAAGATGACAAGACAGGTAAAAATGCATGGGTCTTCTATTTCCTTAAAAAATACTATCTTTATCAAAATATGTTCAGTTTTATCCAGAAACTGTAAAAATAATAATAATTGAGTGTCAAAATATTTCATATGACGTTTAAACGACAACATTTTTACATTTTGGGAAAAAATGCTTATTTGCTCTCCCGCAGGGGGAAAAGCTACTTTGGTCAGAGAAGCTAACATGTATGACTAATATGTAATATCTAGCTGTTTCTCTCTGTTTTCAGTGTCCATGCTAAGCTGAGCTGACCGGCTGCTGGCGTCATGCTGCAATTTAAGCCCAGACTTGTCCTTCAAGAATTGAGAAGGCCTGACTTATTTACTCACCCAATGATAATAAAGAGTCTACAACTCAACATGTGTCATTAGCAAGAAAGACAGCGCAAAGTAAACAGCAAACGATGCCTCATGTGGGGATCAAGGTGTGTAAAGAAGTGCTAAAGTAACTGTGACTTTACAAGAGAAGCAATAAACAGTCAGCAGTGTCAATATAAGAGGGCAGGGTCCTCTGTGTGTGTACTTAGCAAAGCTTATGTGTGTGAAAATGTAGACCAGTTTGTGTGTCCATTTAATTTATTGTGTTTGTGTGCACTGATGTCTATTAGTGTGTGTTTAGATATGTGTGTACGGTGTGTTACTGTATCTTAAAGTGTATACAGCTCAGTGTGTGTGAGTGTGTGTGTGAGGATAGGGAGCATGAGGTGCAGAAGGATGTTGATCCCATGTGAACCGCAGTGTGACAGAACAAAGCTCAGCTCGGGCATCCAACCAGTCATGTTGAGTTAGCGCTAACAGCCTGTTGAAAATCCCTGTGTCAGTTATCTATACTGTCACGAACATACAGCTTGGGTTGAGTAAGGGTCACAGTTGGGACCAAACTCTGACGCTTTCCAATCACAAGACTCTGCATCAAACTCTCAATACAGTCAGCCTCAACCCTGATGAGCTGTACTTGAGACAAATGCCATCAGCTCTAGGGCTTCTGATCCTTAGCTGACCCTGATCTTTGACCTCATTGAAGAAAAGAGAAGAAAATGGTATGCTCCAGGAATGAGTCCTAAGACACGGACATGGGTTAGCATTTTTGCACTTCTTGGTCCCTTGTTTTCTAGAGATCAAAGTTATATACAGCATAAGATAATACAACATAAGGTAAATACCCCACCTGTGAATTTTAAAGCTCTTGGAAGACAGTTGCTAACAAGTGGCTAAACGAGACTACAGAGGATGTCAATGACATTAAACGTCACCACTCGCTTTGTGTCTATACCTGCTCTCTTGCAAACATTTCTAAAAGAATACACATTCTCCAATCATTAGTCATGTTTAATTGTTGCAAAATCTAATTACAAGTTTCACTGTAGTGTTATATAAGGTGGCCCGGAAGTGCAAGACACCACAGCATTTCACAAAACACCACAGCATTTCACAAAACACCACAGCATTTCAGAAAACACCGCAGCATTTCAGAAAACACCACAGCATTTCAGAAAACGCAACAGCATTTCAGAAAACGCAACAGCATTTCAGAAAACGCTACACCATTTCAGAAAACACAACAGCATTTCAGAAAACACCACAGCATTTCAGAAAACACAACAGCATTTCAGAAAACACCACAGCATTTCAGAAAACGCCGCAGCATTTCAGAAAACGCCACAGCATTTCAGAAAACGCCACAGCATTTCAGAAAACGCAACAGCATTTCAGAAAACGCCGCAGCATTTCAGAAAACACCACAGCATTTCAGAAAACGCCGCAGCATTTCAGAAAACGCCGCAGCATTTCAGAAAACGCCGCAGCATTTCAGAAAACACCACAGCATTTCACAAAACACAACAGCATTTCAGAAAACGCTGCAGCATTTCAGAAAACACCACAGCATTTCAGAAAACGCCACAGCATTTCAGAAAACGCAACAGCATTTCAGAAAACGCCACAACATTTCAGAAAACGCAACAGCATTTCAGAAAACGCAACAGCATTTCAGAAAACGCAACAGCATTTCAGAAAACGCCGCAGCATTTCAGAAAACACCACAGCATTTCAGAAAACGCCGCAGCATTTCAGAAAACGCCGCAGCATTTCAGAAAACGCCGCAGCATTTCAGAAAACGCCGCAGCATTTCACAAAACACCACAGCATTTCAGAAAACGCCACAGCATTTCAGAAAACACCACAGCATTTCAGAAAACGCCGCAGCATTTCAAAACAGGGGTCTCCAACCTTTTTTAGGATGAGAGCTACTTAAAAAAAATAAAACAAGTCGTGAGCTACTTTAACTCCTCTTTTTTTTGTTTTTTGCAGTGTATATATTTAGCACATTTTAACATTATTATATGCCAGTGGCGAACCGTCAGGGCCTTCAAGGTATTCAGAGAATACCCTGGAACACTCAGATAAAACAGTGTCTACAGAAGGTCCAATTGTGATAGACACGGTTCGCCACTGTTATATGCTGACCTTTAACCTTTGTGTGCTGTTTGGGTCTGTGGGACCCGTTTTCAGTGTTTACTCAAAGAAAATGTATGCAATTAAATTATTTTAACCTGCTTTATAGGGGGTCCGGGGGCTTAGGGAAGATTTTTTTCTCAACACTCAGATGAAAGGGAGATGTATACTTTTCAATAATCAACACATCTTTAGAATATGATCACAACCAATAACAAATCATTTAAACTTGTTTATTCTTATCTTATGTTACCTAGTTAGCATTTTCTTTTACTGTCCTATAGTAGGCTACAAATTGGAATGATTTCTTACTTTATTTTTTACAACTATATTAAATAGATAAAGGTGTGCGGTGTGCTCTCTCTCTCTCTCTCTCTCTCTCTCTCTCTCTCTCTCTCTCTCTCTCTCTCTCTCTCTCTCTCTCTCTCTCTCTCTCTCTCTCTCTCTCTCTATAATAATAAACATATTTGTAAAGTGGGGGGACACAAACGGGATTTCGAAAAGTGGGGGGGACATATCCCCCCTGTCCCCAGTGGAAATTACGCCATGCGTATGTGTGCGTCAAGTGCAATAAATATATATGCAAGTTGCAACACACACAGTAAAGCTCTGCCCCTCATCTCATGTGCTGTATAGGCTGGCACGACTAGGCTGTTCAATGGGGCTGATGTGTGTGTAGATTCTTCCAGAAGGAAAGGTCAAACTCCTTATGAAGCGGTGAGGTGCCGCTCCACATTGCTTTTCTTCCCGACTGCAACGCTGGTCCCGCAAATCAAGCAAGAACGTGATTGGTCGATATTCATTGTGGGGGGTGGGGGGAGGAGGAGTGTTGGATAGATATAGAGTTGTAGTAAGTAGATAGAGTTCGCTATGATTGAGGTTTGGTTTATGCATAGGGTAGATTCTTTTAATTACATTTCCTTTTTTTTGTGTATTTTTTACATTTTGGATTTGCTTGGCGAGCTACTTATTGAGGGCTTGCGAGCTACCGGTAGCTCGCGATCGACGTGTTGGAGACCCCTGGTTTAAAATGTATCATATTATTTTTTGTCCCAGAGCCTTTTAAAAAAAAAAAAACATCATCGATTGCAAGTGCATATTCTCTCCCGTACAGCGTTAGCTCTGAGTGTTAGCGATGCTTGCTAATGTAAACACATACCATATTTCAAAACACATCGCACATTGCTTCTTATACAGCACATGTTCTTTATTCAGTGTTTACGGCTAGAACAGTGCCATTATATGTATTTTATATATAACAACAAGTCACTCTCGTAGACATCCAAGCTTCAAAGTCAGACACACAGCTGCGAGAGGGGATTCAGCTAGCGACTGTATGGGGACGATAGGTTGGGACGTGGGTGGAATGTTGCCAGGAGTTCAAGCCAGCCGACATTTTAGTAATGATGTCAAGACCGCAGCAAAGTGGATCAGCTCTGTTGTAACCCCGTTTTTAGAGATGTGGGTAAGGAGAAAAAGAGAGGGTTGTATTTTCTGACACTTGGATGTATAAAAGACATTAAAAAGTGCATTTTGCATAATAGGTGAGCTTTAAAGGATCATACAGGACATCATACTTACTTGTTTTTCTGATACACTGTCACTAAATCCTTATGAAGATTGACTGAACTGTTAAAAAATAAATACAATCTTGGGTACAGCCTGTTCTCAAAGGCTGGACATTCTTACAGCAGAGAGTTGAAGTTCAACTTTGGTGTGGTTCTTTAGATTTCCTGAGTTTTGTGGATCTTGGCTGAAGCGAAGAGATTATACCAGCGTCATAACTCCCCACCATTCAGGACATTATTGCCTTCACCCTTCCTGCTTTTTGTCGCTGCTATCAGGTAATACATGCTGTACCTAATCACTTCCACTTACTTGAGAATATGGAAGGGCACAACAAATACATTATAGCTTTATTTATAAATCATTTACAAAATTAGACAATCTGTGTTTCTTTTGCAAACTTTAGCAACAAAGTGATGTAAGTGACTTGCATTTGTGTAGAGGGGAATAAGTTAAATGTGACTTTAGTCGGGCCAGATGCAGATTTCAGAATGATATGAGAATAATGAAGGTATGGGAAAAATTGCCAATCACAGATGAACAATTGCTATGTTTTTGAAGTTTATAAAATTGGCAGATTAACCACCAAAATTACATTCTTATTTTTTAAACAATGGGCTATTGATTCCCGACTGTGGTAGACAAAAACAGGATACTCATTTCTAACTGTATATTTTATAATCTGAACTGACAGCTCCAGCTAACTAGCATTCAAGCTAACGTAAGATTCATGAGTTTAATCAATGTCAATCAATCAATCAATGTTTATTTAGTTGGTTGAAAACATTCCTGATCCTTCAATGAATTTACTACAAGTGAGATTGTGTAAGGGAAACATGTTTTCCTTCTCTTTTCCACTGTGAGACAACACTATAGGAAAGACCAAGACACATAAAGACATTATGAAGGGGAAAGAGGGAGAACCCTGAGGGTATCATCCTCTGTGTGATCACCTCATCACTGATAACAATCACATGAGGTCGGACGTCTCTTTCCTCTGCTAAATTTTACAACTAGCTTGTCACAACCTGGGCACATTTCCGACACCTATAATGTCAGATGGAATGCTTTGCAGGTTTTCTTTTCCGTTGCCGCAAATTGATTGATGGTTCATCAGAAACCTTTGACGCAACAGCCCCACTGCATTTTTCTGTTCACCCACTCACCATGCTGCCACACACGATCAAACAACTTTTACCACACATTTAAATACCAATCTTAAGATTGTTTTTCCTTTTAAAATGTTATGCAAGAGATTGTAGCAGCAGTTGTCTGAAGCCAACATCCAAGAAGGTGTGGTTATTTTTGCAATCTATGTAAAAACAGCTTACATGAGAAAGTTATGTCAAGTAGCATCAACTTAAAAAAAAGTCTAAATAAAACAGCTAAGTGTAAAAAATATATGTATTTAGAATCTTGTTTAGTCTTTCGCTCCACAACTCAGCCTTTGAAATGATGCCAGAAGCTTCATTCTGTCAGGGAAGGGAACTGTAAGGACATCTCCCACCTTGGCATCCATGTCCCTTCCATACAGGATTTTGAGTAGCTTTTTATCCCCCGTCGAGAAATAACACAAGTTCCTTCACTTCTTAATCACTCAACGTCACTACGAATACTGCCTTTAAGCAGGTACCAGTTGAGTAAACACCCTCTGCGCTAAGCTATAATTATTCTGCCATTTCAATTTAAATACCCCTCTCTCTCAAATGGTCCCTTTCAATAAAAATTCCTGCTCCTCCAAGAACAAATTCTCGCACAAATGATTCTAAATTGCATTAGTACGTGTAATTATTCAAGCCAGATTTTAATATGGCTATAACTGTAGATAAAACTACATCCATAAATGCAACTTGAAAAAAATCCATTTGGATATGAAATGTACATGTCATCATTAGAAATATAGTGAGCCCTATCACCCTGGAAACAATGTTATGAAAAGGTTTGAATGTGCCTATACTTTAATGTTGCAACACTCTTCCTTTAGGTGTCACCAGACTGGCTCGAGTCCAGCCAACAGCCATTCACCGCTGTTCCTACCTTTGGCGTTGCCATTGGCACTCGCTAATTAAATAACACACACACACACACACACACACACACACACACACACACACACACACACACACACACACACACACACACACACACACACACACACACACACACACACACACACACACACACACACACACACACACACACACACACACACACACACACACACACACACACACACACGTCATGTCTTGGGATGGTAGTAATGACGGTATTTAACCCAAGTGATTTGGTATTACTCCGTGTTCTCTAAAGGAATTCAGCCAGAGGGGAAACCGGCTCCGGCTGTCAAACTGACACTTAGAGGTACAATTAACGTGCTCAGCAGAGAAAGCAGTGGGCCGGTCGAGAGACCCGGGCTGATTTGTAGTCCCAGTCCGCCCCTGCAAGTGTGTGACTTTTCGAATGATGTGACAGCAGAGTTTCCAAACATCATACCAGAGACAGCATTTACATCGGTAACACACCTAAAATAACTAAATATATCTACATATTGTTACAGAGTAAAGGAACTGTATCACTTTCCCTATGTGTTCAGGTTGATCTGAGAATATCTTCACACTTTAATCATTGTTATGCCCCACCCTTTTTCCTGTATTCTCTCACCTATAGTGAGAAAACGGCTTTATTTTGCTCTTTTGATGTTGTCAATAGTAATGATAATGGTCCAAAGCATGTGAAACTGGAGAGTTAAGCTAAATGACTTCCCCTCTTTTCCAACCCATAGCTTTTTACTTACTGCATCTAACAAATCAGATACATGGCAGATTGAACAGGAACCAAACCATCATTCAACAATCAGAGGCACTCTTGCATATCACCCATAACTTGCTCTATTGCTCTGAGTGAGATAAATGTTTTTCTCACACAGTGTTGTCTCTGCTGTTCACCTCAACCGTGGAGGTAGGAAGTGGAAGGGAAAACCCCCTGGAATCCCCATTTTCTGTGTGGTCCGTAAACCCCAGATTCAAGAGGTATTACCCACAACCTTCATAGCTGTCTCAAGCAACACAATATCAATATACATATTAAGGGTGTCAACCCAAACTGAACAAGAAGGAAATGTAAATATCACAAAATATGGAGTTTTGAAGCAAAGTAGACATGAATGGAGGGAAAATGCTCCTCAGTAATCTTTAGTAATGTAGCATGCACTGTAAAAGCTCTGCTAAAGGGGTGCTCCTTTTCTTTATTCTAAAGTAAATGTTTTTTGCTCAGAGACTGAAAATCTGAAGTCTAAGAAGTCTAAGAAACCCAACCTATGCCTGGACACCAACATATTTTATTTGCTATATGTTCCCAACATATGAGACCAGAAGTGAGACCATTAACAAGCCCCCACTGGCCCTTCTTAATAATGTGGGGCTAACTGATGGAGACAAGCCAAAGTGGGGGAAGGAGCCTGGATCCCTCAGTGGGCTACCGGAACTACTGTAGCTCTGTGTGTGTGCTTCCCTCAGCGGAGGAAATACTACCCCTCTGGAGACTATTACCCAGTAGCACCATTAGCACTGGAAGACGGAAACGGAGCTGCTTTGTGTTCCCAACTTCCCACTGCTGTGGAAATGGTACACATGCAGACTTGAAATCAGATAGAAAGTATGACAGAATGATATGGTGAACTGGGTGGTATGGTTTGTTGTTGGAGTCACTTTAATCAACAGTCTATACAAACCACTAAATACCTTAGCATCCGACAATTGACTAAAGGGGGGGGCTCATTAAGATGTAAATATTGGTCTCTTGGATGGACTACTGAACTAATGTCTGGATTATATGAGACTTTGTACAGACATGGTCCCCAGTGGATGAACTCTACTGATGTCGCTTATGCCTGGCTTTTCCTCTTGTCTCAATATGACAATGACAATATGTTTTTTACAGCGGATTTCCATGAAACTTGGTACAGATATACATGTCTCCAGAGGATGAACTTTACTGGTTTGAGTGAACCCCTGACTTTTCCTCTCTTATATTTTTATTTGACTTATACTTTGGTTAATTACCAAATACCTGCACAAATAAGGGCATTCCCATCAGGGCTTAATGTCAGCAGGTTACATGCTAAACTAAGATTGTAAAACAAGAATTAAAAATGAAACCCTCTAAACAGCAGTTTGTTAGCATTGTCATTGTAAATATGTCATCATGCTGATGGCAGCACATATTTAATAGCTGTACTCAGTGCAGCACAGCCTGTAGGCTAATGACTCACCTTGTTTCTTATTAAATCAAATCAGGTATCTTTCCAAAACAAAAGCGAACTTGCAACATTAGTTAACTACATCCTGCATGTTAAATCTTAACAGGTTACTGATTTTATTAGATTTTGGTGATTGAAGCTTATGCTGAACTTATTTCAATGATAACAGCTCTTATCATGCCAAGGTGTGGCTACCAAAATTGAGAAGCTTGGCTTGGCTAGGTGTCCACCGACACTGACGTAGCCAGGTGTGATTTGTACAGCCAAGAGCAGGTAGCATTTACATTCATTCATTGATGTCACGTTATTATAAGGGAAGCTCTAGAGTTTGCCTTTTCCCTTTCTCATGTGTTTGATGACTGATGAACTGAAGAAACATCTAGAGTTATTGGGAGGTGACGTAATCAAACTACACTCATGGTGTATAACTACTATTGTTTGTACTTCATATGTAACTATTGCCTGCTGTGTCTCTGTTGGTCTACCTAAGGTCTCCCCCTTTCCCCCTATTTATCTATGGATGTATCTGGCAAGTTTTACATAATCAAAACCAAGGGTATAAGGATAGTGCATGTTGTTAGTATTGTAAGTCCAAGACTAGATAAAAAGACTGTATTTGACTTGACCTTCTACTTTTTGTATTAAATATGCAACTTATGGCAGGTTTTAGTTTTGTGTTAGTCTACTCCAGTCTTTTTTCAATCCTATACTTACATACTGCTGTGGGTTACTTAAACATTTAAAACTGTCACAATAATATTGACATCAAATATTAGCTGTCACAGGCTTCAAAGTCAGTGAATTTGGTTCACTGACTTTAGAGGATAGGGTTGAACATTAGTGCAAGTCGTCTCATTTTGGTATATTAATACTAAACTTAAAATTAAACAGTAACCAAAATTAAAAATAAACTGGGTCCCTGCTCCAGGCACTGTCAGATATGATCAGTGCTTACGTTTGTGACTAATCATAACAAGATGGTAGGTTTCTCAACAAAAACTCGGGACAGTCAGTCATTCTGCCTGTTCTCAAGGTTCAGGAAGACCAAAGCTTTGTTTATTAATCTCTGACTTTTATTATCCCTCTGGGTAGTTGCTCAAACCCGACATAGTTTAAGGAAACCGCCACTGAATCACAACCCTGAGCTGCAGACCTGTGACTAACAAAAAACTGATACATCAAATGATAGAAGAACAAAAGAGAGTTGGTTTCGTTTATTCCTCAGTTTTTTCCAGAATGACCACCAGATAAGCTAGTATTAATATGAAAGCCTTCATGTGCAGCATTGGTGATACATGTATCACCCCCTATTTATAGTAACTAAACTAGTAATCTATTGTATAAATAGTACAATATAAAGTGATTTGCCACTTCTTTATAATGCATTATCTCGTGCACTGTTATAGTTCAACACTCAAACATGGCACGTCATGTTTAACAGGTGTTGAATGAAGCTTGAATGCTATCTGGTAAGAAAGTAACATCGTAGATACGGGTTTGGGCGAAAAGCCAAGTGTGAAGATAAGATTCTCGATAGTGCCTGCTGGTGCACCTGCAGAATGTGGAGAGCAGAACAAATAAAGGATATGAAATCCTGTTTCTGAGCAGGCACAGAGCCACATGTGGATGATGGTATGTTGAAACATTTAGAGACAATGGGAAATATCAGGCTTAAGTTAAATGATGTATTGATATAGCATTACCACCTGTATACGGACTGGGCAGATGCAGAGTCTTTGAGACATTGGATCATCCTGCTTACTTTTCATAACTTGTAGTTCAACAACTCATGAACAAAAACGTATAACGTACAGGAAAATAAAACCATCAATTATCAAGCATCACCTTATAAAAGTGGCAAAATAGTTCCTCCGAGTATTATACCGTACGGGAATGGGCAAGTGCTGTGCTCGGTATCAATCAGTTGTTTCTTTATTCTGAGCCTTGCTGTATTGCCAGCCTTTAGGAATATCATTGACTATGTTTTTCAGTTAAATGCTGAAAGTATTGCCTTAATAAATCATCTTTTCAGCGGACGAGAAATTAAGCCAATCAGGCTGGGAGTACGTTTTTGTTGGGGGTTAAAATGCTATTATAATGCATATAGGGAATTAATCTAAGCCTCAAGAAATGGGACTTAAAGAAGAAATACAAGGTAAAGCAAATAATGAGATGGGAACTGTGGGGGGCTAGGGTATAGTTTTATTATACTAGCTTTGGCCATGACAGTCAACAGCTGTTTCTCAGTATTGTTCCCTTGTGTTTCTCTTTGTTCCCCCTCATCCACGTCCCTTGTTGGTCTCTCTTTCTATGTGTGTGTGTGTGTGTGTGTGTGTGTGTGTGTGTGTGTGTGTGTGTGTGTGTGTGTGTGTGTGTGTGTGTGTGTGTGTGTGTGTGTGTGTGTGTGTGTGTGTTTTTTGTTCCTGTGCTGCCTTTTACTGCTTTTCACATCCACACACCTGTTCTGAATCAGCCTTTTTTAGTCCATCCCGATCAGCCAATCAGCTCCCTGCCTGCTCTCCTGCCTAATCACCTGATTCTCCACACCTGTTCTCCACCAATTTCTCCACCTGCATTTTATCAGCTGATTAGATTTCTTTATATTTGGTTCTGGTTTTGAATAAAAAGTTCATTCTTTAAGTTCTGTTTGCTGAAGACTTCTGTGTTTTTTGGCCTTCCTGGATAGAAAAGCCAGAAAAGGAGGAAGTCTGTTATATGCACAGGCTTGTAATCAGATGATTATCAGCAGAGAAGTCTTTTTTTGTAAGCCTAACATGTTATTTCTATCTTGCTTTAAATTATCTATGATTTTCATACAATCATACTGACCAAAAGTCGGGTCAATATACAGTACATGAGTGGAGCAAAAGCGAAACCACTCTCAATGTAAGAACCATTTTGTTTCACTTTTTTGATTCATAGCGAATGCATGTATATATGGGGCGAAGCCTGCGAGCTAGTTCAGGCAGTCAACTCGAGCACTTATGCTGCATTCATACATAACGCCCCTTGCCACTCTACAACCAACCAAACAGAGTCTCCTTAATATGCCGCTCTATTTAACCTGCCAGATCTCTCTCTATGCATTGCTTGCTGCTGCTGCTGCGTTCGTGCCCAGCTATTGCGTTCACATTGCTACCGCTGCTGTGTTTCATGTTGCTGCTGCTTGCCTGCCCCACCACCACCCCAGCTTCCATCCCAGCATCCACCTGTAGGCTCGGGGGTTAGTTATTTAATCATCACTCATCGTGCTATGTATATCTGTGGAGTGATGATGCCCGAGCCTAGTCGCCAAACTCAACTATATGCTGCTTCTAATAAACATGTTAAAGAAACACGTGAGTTGTCTGACTGAAATATTCTTAATTCAAATTTTGCTAATGAAGTATTATTTTTCACCGGTATGTCCACAAAGATATTTCCTGTGTGAAACACATGGATGCATTTCTAATAGTCCACCTTCAAACTATTTAGTTTCACAACGACAGGCCAACATCAATAAGATCCACCCTTGCATTATTACATAACCTAGTGTAAGTGCATTTGGATTCTTTCAAAACAGCAGATGTCTTTCTCTAAATCTTGAAGAATTATCCTTCACATCTTTCCTTGATCTCATGAGGTTGTCCGTGGAGTTACTGTAAGAAAAGTAGTTCGGAAAAAATCACAGGCAACATTTTTGGGACTATTCAAAAATAGCCTTTGTCTTTCCCTAGGATTCTTGACAATGATATAGAAATTAAGGATTGCCATTTAATCCCATCTGACAATGAGTTAACAACGGGTGTGAATTTGACAATCAAATGAAAGCTTTATGTAGAGTTTTCTCTCAAAAAACAGTAAACGATACAATATTACAAATAAAATCCTAACCTGGGAACATGCCATTGTTTTTTTTGTTTTTTTAAATTAAAACACCACACCTCATTTACGGAAAAGTAACATGGCTAGACAGCAGACACAAATAATGTTGTCTTATGATGAATTAGCAATCCAAATAGTGGAAATAACCCATTTAATATTAAACATTTGAACTCCTATCAGCATGGTGCTCAGTTTAGCCTCTCATTAGGTTTTCCGCCAATGTTAAGCTACATTACACACAACAGCAAATTAGCATCAAAGTCATTATGTGTCCAACTGTATCTTTATATGATGTTCATGTCTGTATAGAAGCTATGTTAAGGATGAAAGAGGGCAGACAAGAACAAATGGACGTATTGCCAGCTTGGAGTGTGGCACCCATCCCTTAGTCTGTCTCGCAAGTTCATAAAAAACAAACACACACACATTAGCAAGCATGGATCAAGGCACGTATTGTTAATTCCCTTGAGAAACCAACCGCAAACTGGCTCTGTAATGCAAAGAGGAAGCGCCGGGTCTCGCTGCCGAGGAACTTCAAAGACCCTAGATGGGACGCTCATTTGCTCAGGGAGATTTTCTATTTAGATGCTATTGCAGCGGTGGCACCACAGCAGCACTATCACATATCTAGGAAACCCCATATTTGGAATTCCGTTGTTGCTTTAATCCTTTTTTCTTTCAACTCTCATTTCACCTCATTCTCTCTCCTTCCCGTCTGCTGTCGTTTGCTCACACATTAATTTTTCCACTGTGTTTTTTTTCTTCTCAGTCCATGCATGCTTGACATAGCTCTCCACATCAAAACAGCACAAACACTGATGATAACTTCAACAACCAATTAGGTTGACTTACACACTTTGATAAGCATCTCTGTGCCATGTGTTGTTTTAGTCAGAGCTTTCAAGTGTCCCAATGAATCATGGTCCCCCTTCGGTGTTATTTGGATGCATTTTTTATGTCTGCTTTCGTGTCCTGCAATGTGTTTCTTTAACTTATCTTAAGTTACTCGCCGATTACTTATAAACTTCCTATAGCTTTTACAAAACATTGTATAAACTCCATAAACTTCCATTTATGACTGTTTTACTACTAAGTACAAAGTGTGTGTGTGTGTGTGTGTGTGTGTGTGTGTGTGTGTGTGTGTGTGTGTGTACACATTCCTGGTTCCTGACAGTCTATACAGACAACTCATAAACATAATGGGTTGATAAGGAAAAGGAGACGTGATGAATTAAACTCAGCTTATCCCATGGTGCGTACACACACACACACACACACACACACACACACACACACACACACACACACACACACACACACACACACACACACACACACACACACACACACACACACACACACACACACACAGGATTGTACACTTACTAAGATAGCCTCTCTTGGAGGATTGTGATCACAGGCCGTGCACCATACACAAACAAAGAGACAGACGAGTCACTGGACAGAAAGGAAAAAGTGCACACACACACACACACACACACACACACACACACACACACACACACTAATTGTATGCGTGACAAGGGATGTCAAATAAAGAAGATGAAACAAAGAAAAAAGGAGGATGTGAATGGAGAGGCTTACGTAGTGATTCAATAGTTTCAAGTATTACTGGCTGGACAATATTACATCAAGCAAAACTAGTTAGTTTGGTTCTATGGTCATCATAATGAAACAGATTGTAATTAGGAAAAAGCATTCAGTATTAACAGAAAAAAAAACTGGTTGGACATGGTTGGCACGCGTGCAAACAATAGATTAGATAGAATATACTTCATGTGTGGGCAGGCAGTGTGCATCACATACAGTAATCTCACTTCAATTCCACACCTTAAACAAGTTAATGAAGTAAATCCTTAGTTACCTACCATAGCCCATAGCTTCATAGCCCAGGAAGAAAATGCACTCCCTACTGTCAACACTAGCGAGCCAGCAGCTGTTCCAAAGTCAGTGTCTGAGACAGAGGTTGCGGAAGTAATAGCCAATCTGAAATCCTCAAGGGCTAAGGATGTCTACGGTATGGACACATTCATGCTGAAAGAGATGAACTCCTCAATTGTTAGGCCATTAACGCATATCATGAATATTGCTATCAATCAAGGGAGTTTTCCCAATCCATGGAAGCCTGCTGTTGTGGTCCCGTTATTCAAAGGTGGTGACCCTCTCATGACATCCAACTACAGGCCCATCAGTATCTTGCCCATAGTATCCTAGGTATTGGAAAAACTGATTGCCAAACAAATCATCAATCATCTCAACAACAGCTCCTTCCCACTGCATCCAATGCAATTTGGATTCAGGGCTAATCAACAGAAACAGCGACATGCTTCTTCGTGGAGAAAGTTAAGGCATCAATGGACAGGGGTGGGGTTGTGGGGGCCGTGTTCCTTGAATTACGGAAAGCTTTAATTTCTGTAAATCATAACATCGTATTGCAAAAAATGCTCAACTTAAATTTGTTATAGAATTCACCAACCTCTTTAAATCGTATCTTTCATCCCGCTCCTAATGTGTTAAAATTGAGAACCATAAGTATAGTGTGCTATGTCTGTCAACTGGAGTACCGCAGGGCTCTGTATTGGGCCCAATCCTGTTTAGCATGTACATCAATGATCTGCCTTCTGTGTGTGGATCATGTGATGTATTAATGTATGCTGATGATACAGTTGTTTTTACTCATGGCAAAACCGCAGAAGAGGTTGCAACCAAGGTAACTGATGTCTTGGTGAATATTACATCTTGGCTTAACAACAATTGTTTGCAACCAAATATTTCCAAGACAGTGTGTATGTTCTTCTCAAAGGGCCACAGCATTGTTACAGAACAAGATGTATGCAAAGCTATACTTTCACTCAATGGTTCTCTCCCACATCAACTGCTGTCTGATAAGCTGGTCTAATGCACACTCTACAGCTCTAAAACTACTGGAATCATTATATAAACAAGCACTCAAAACACTAGACGAAAAGCCATTCCAGTATCATCATTGCCACATTGTTAAAAAGTATAATCTGTTCAGCTGGGAAAATCTCATATACAAAAATGTCTGCTTAGTTTACAAGATCACTCGTGGGTTGTCTCCTCCTCCTCTGGCTGGCTTCATCAGCCTAAAGCCCACCTCAACCAGGGCTACTAGAAGTGCGGCTAGCGGAGACTGCACCATCCCATTTAGGAAAAGTGCATTTAGCCAGGCTGTCTTTTCATTCAACGCATCCCATCAATGGAATTCAATACCACAATCTATAAGAGAGTCCTCATCTTACTACACATTCAAGCACAGTGTTAAAAAGTGGCTAATTGATAACCAACAGTGTCAGCACTGATGTGTGTGTGAGTGCGTATTGTGAATGTTTTCTTTATTATTATGACTTGCTCCTAACTGTATTCAGTGATGTCGTCTATTGTAAATATGTAAATGTATTTTGTATAACAATGTAGTGGTGTTTCTATTCTTGCTTTTAGGATGCCTATCACCATCTGGCAAAGGGACTATCGGTGAAAACTAGCCTTTTGGCTAATTCGAGTACATTTACATGTTTTTAATATGTTGATTAATGTACACTGTCCCTTGTTTTAAATAAATAAATTCAATTCAATTCAATTAAACTTTCTTAGTTGTTTTTAAGGAGAGCCAGACCTCAATTCTAATACTTAATTTATCTCATTGTCAGCGGACTCTGTTGCACTTTTCGGTAACACTTTATGGTAAGGGTACATGAATCATCATGAATTCATGCATGACTTAATGCATGAAAAAGCATGAATTCATTCATGTAGTACTTCATGAACTATCAGTAATGTACAAGGATTAATAGTATCTCATGCATGACTTAATGCAGGAACAATACCTTAATTAATGCATCAACTAAGGTATCTCAATCATCATGACTTCTGAGTTATTAATGATGTTCATGTCTTCTTCATATAGATCTGCAGTTAAAGTGACAGGCCAAACAACTGACCAGTCACAGCAATTCCAAGTGTTGTAATCATGATTTACTAAGCATTATTTTGTCATTACTTCATCATGTTTGTGCCCCTTCAAATAAAGTGGTGACCTGTTCCGTCGTTTACACTGATAAATAACATATGATTAATGGCCTGTGTGAAATCACCTTTATTAACCATTTGGTGCTCATGCATCAATCATCTTTGTGATCCCACAAATAAAGTCAGCCCTTATGTCTATTAAGGCATCATGTATTTGGCAATATTACAAATGCAAATTAATTTCAATTATCAATTATTTAGTTCGTTTTTTATGTATCATACAGTATTATCTTAAAGCTCACAAACCATTTAAGATAACTCATTCATAATATTAGCAAACTTTAATTTATAATCCAAAGCCAACAAGATCACATGTTCACATATCACGTCACATAAGAAAGCAATAAAACATTTCGGCAAAGACACAAGATACATGGCAATAGTAAGTTAATAGTAAATCATACCATGTTTATATTGTTGAATTATTTGTGATTTTAACTTGACCACAACGGATAAAATGCACTGAAATTACTTGCATAGATCATCAGGGATTTATCTTTCAGAAAAAAACACCTGACTCATACGTAATGATAATAGATGTGAGGCACGAACAGGGGCTATCTTGAAATGTCCATCTTCTTCATATCTGAAGTCAGTGAGCTCTTGGTGGTTCAATCAGGGAAACATGACCCGAATGTCCTTCAGTCAACGACCGAGAGGTCCTTTCTCATGCCTTTTTCCAAGCCAGTAAGTCCATTCTATAACTGCAAGATGTTCTTTCAAAAGTTTCTCAGTTTGGTTTCCCCTAAGCCGCCAAATTATTGATTTGTAGTTAATCATGATTACAACACTTTGAATTCAACAGAATACATGCACTGCTGTGACCGACAGACCGGGTCACCACCTTATTTGAAGGGGCACAAACATGATGAAGTAATGACAAAATAATGCTTAGTAAATCATGATTACAACACTTGGAATTGCTGTGACTGGTCAGTTGTTTGGCCTGTCACTTTAACTGCAGATCTATATGAAGAAGACATGAACATCATTAATAACTCAGAAGTCATGATGATTGAGATACCTTAGTTGATGCATTAATTAAGGTATTGTTCCTGCATTAAGTCATGCATGAGATACTATTAATCCTTGTACATTACTGATAGCTCATGAAGTACTACATGAATGAATTCATGCTTTTTCATGCATTAAGTCATGCATGAATTCATGATGATTCATGTACCCTTACCATAAAGTGTTACCCACTTTTCATAATTGTCCTTGACCACACACACTGGCCTGCAAAGCTTTTTATATTGAATCAATTTGTCTTAATTAGCACTGAAATATACCGCCCTCAGGTGGTTCATGTCAGGAGTGCCTGGATGTAGTCCTACTGTATACACAAGGAATACACTGTGGAAACATGTGTTATACATTATTTTAGCATATTACAAGCAGCTATGGTAATTTAAGATAGGAGTAAATAGCAATTTCTACCGATCATTGGTAAAATGAACAGCCTCCTGAGCTGCTGTGTATCTAAGACTGTTTCCAGGTGCAATTGTGCAATACACGCACAATAGATACAAGGGCAAGTTTCCAAGCATTACCTAACTGTGTTGCTGCATGTTTGACCCCGTATCAGTCCAGTTTAGATCATAATCTAAACCCATTGACCAAATCATGATAAAAGACTTGTTTGTTTGGGATCAACCAGCCAACACTCCCCAGCTCTGAAAGGCAAACTGTCACTGATTATTGCCAACTAATGGTACAGTGGATGTGTTTAAAAGTGAAATAAGATGAAGTCAATGGATGAAACAAATGTGTATGGACATAAAGAAAAATGGAGCAGCTGATTTGCAAGGAACAGGTGCTCTTAAGCTAGTTGCCCTATATCAACAAGCACGTGTTGATGTTAAAACGGAATGGAAAATCAACCAAAACAGTTAAGAAAAGGAAATCTTTTGTTACTCAGTAAAGCATGTTAGGGCATCTATACTTTCTACATCATTCTTTATGTGCTGTATGAGGCAATCATCAAATCCAAAGAAACACAAAGGCATTTCCACCATAAAAACATTGGGCCATAAGAACTTGAGAGCACACATCCTGATGTTTGACCTGCATTCATGCCGGTTCGATAAGATCGGTCTGATAAAATGAGCATGAATAGGTAGTAAAACCAGATTTGTTTATTACTGTATCTATTTCACAACTGCTTTGTCCAAGTTGTGCAAGACTGATATCAACGAGAGAAAAGCTGAGCGAGTTTTATTGCATGCATTATCGAACCCTGCAGGAGTTTAGCAAGAGAACATTAGGATGGAAGACCCAGAATGCCTTGCAGTCTATTGTTAGACTGATATTTCAGAACCATACATGAGATATAAAATACCAGAAGCGTAACAAAATGGAGTTTTCAGGTAACTGACTAATAGCTGAACATTTTCCTGGGTGGAAGTTTTACCACATTTAGTAACAATAAACATTAGCAAAGTATAGTATGTCATATCTATTCATTTATTATATAAATCAACCCATGAACCAGACTGTATTTCAGAGGTGTTTCTGAGTTCGATGATTTTTCCAAGTGAACTATGGTTATTAAACTTTTGTTGCCATCATTTAGGTGTGTGACGCAACTAGGCCAATGTCATTGCAGCTTTATTGCTAAAGACTGAAAGTAGTGCAGCGATACCAAAGGCCAAGCATTCATAACACCAATGTTTTCTGCAATAGAATATAACAACAAAAAAGTAAATTATCGTGACGGCGGCAGCTGCTAAGTTTCACCTTAATGGTTGTCCACCTAAAGTTCTCTGAAGCTTAACAACTACTAAAATTGCACCCCTTAAAAGTTCAAGAGAATTCAATTCGAACTCTAACTTTTGCATCTCAAAATACACACACTACTACGTCTCTCCTCTCATATGTCATACCCCCCCCCCCCCCCCCCCCCGCCCTCTCTTCTCTCTTTCTCTTCAGTATCAGCAGGTTTGATCACAACAAGTCACTCACATCTATCTTCAATAAGAGGATCCGATTACACACACACACAAATGCACGAATGACTTTTGTTGCGAACACAGCCCGATGAAGCTTATCTTGAAGAAGGACAAGCATTGTGGAGGCCCCTTGTGTGTGTGTGTGTGTTTGACTGTGTGTGTATGTGTGTGTGGTGCACAATATGGAAGACCAAGTGTGTGATCAAAGCCAACAGGTCTGTCTTTGCTGGAGGTCGCAGGAGGTGACAGACAGAGCTGCAGACACACACATGTAATGTTCAGGGCAATGTACGAGGGACATGCTGCCACAAAAGAAAACCCTAGAAACCTTCTGATTTGGTTGTTGTTCAGTCCAGTTCCTCGTAGGAATGGGCATTTCATTTAAGTTTGCTCGGCATACCAATCATTTATATAGATCCAAGCCCAGTGTCTGAATGCTATGTGCCACACTCTCAGAGACAGGTAGAGTTTAATCTCTTTTGTTTGCCAATCCTTTAAACATGATGCACACTGAGGACTGACAGGTTGGTTAAACCTACTATATACTTATTAGTTATCCACAATACAACCTTATTTAGGAAGCCAGGAAACATTTGAGGGAATGCAGGTACTTTCAACAAGGGAAACCTACTGTAGGTCTTACAATTTGTTCCTACTAAAATTCTTTGCTTCAATGGAAATGTTTTCCAAACAGGGAACTGAAGCGTTTGCAGTGCTAAACCGTCACTGACTTGGAAAATGATCAGAAGCAAAAAGAATATTATTACTTGTGTACAGCAGCGGTTCCCAACCTTTTTTAACTCAGGGCCCACTTAACAATCTAAAAAATGTTGGTGGCCCACATTCAACCATAGACAATACGGAGGCTAAATAAAGTTCTGAACATGTGATACGTTGTTAATCCAGTAGAACAGACCGCTGTCAAGGACTGTAATGACCGTTGCTAAGGAGGATCAAGAAAGGGAAAGGAGAAGAGGTTCAAATAAAAAAAAATCTTAATAATGAAATGTTTCCACACAAATCATAATGTTTTGCAAATTATTTAGCGGCCCACTTCCCATGCGTTCACAGCCCACAGGTTGGTAACCGCTGGTGTACAGCATTCGTTTAGACAGCACGAATATTAGTTATTGTTACTGACTCCCCCTTTTTCAAGACATTACCAAAATCGTTTAAAGCGATACATAGAACAAGAAGAGCATGTTGGTTGGTGTTGATGTCTTGACGCAAGCAAGAGTATCTTCATGGCTCACACTTACAGTACCTAAAAGACATCTTATGCTCAAAAATAAGCAGTTGCCATATCGTCTAAGGCTATGTTCAGGTCAACATTAGCCGTGCAAACCCCCTCAATCCTTTGAATGAGTTCACTGCATTGACACAGCTAACACTGAAGGTGTCTGCAGGAAAACACATAATCATCCAACATAGAAGGTAAACCTGGCTCCATTTTTGCCACAACAATGAAACGATGAAGGTAAGGCGCAGCGTTGGGCAGTCAAACACCTGCAAGGGTACATTCCTGGTAGATTAGTTGGTAACGGGAGTGCCAAACCTTGTGATCGTTTTGAGAAACTGGGCAGTCAATCTAAATTAAATATGGATGCTTTATAAAGTTGTATTTGGTTTGGCATCTTCCTGGATTGTGTCACAATGCTTCATTTGATTGGTAGTCAATGCAGGATTGTTTTCAGTTTGATAACATGTCAAAAGCTAACCAGCCAAACTATTTAAACAGTCAGTCAACACTTTGGTAATTCAGAACGGGTATAAACACGTTCACTTTTAGAGAATACATGAAGTATAGGAGCCAAAATGCTATTTAGCCTGAGTTTATTATTTGTATTATTATTATTTGTTTACTTCACTTTTATTTGTATTTGTTGAGCACTTCAGGCAATCGTCACATGGGTGTGGTTTGTGTATTTAGGTCACCTGTTACATGTCGGGTGCGGATGACAGAGGATGAGCTTTCGCTGACATTTCTTCTGTTGACCGTTTTGGTCCTTCTAAGTTATTATGTGTTTGATTTTGTTTATTAAATATCATCAACCAGCTTTTAGCTTCAGTATGGACTTTCTCATTGAAAACGCGTCACAGCATGAAGCAAAGCTTAGCTTCTTGGCGACTCAAAAATGAAATGAAATGGGAATTGAGCCGAGACATGAAGTAAGACCTGTTTTCTTTCAATCACACTAAACACTTTACTTTCTCATTTAGTTCCTATAGAGCTCATAGGTTCCTTCATTTTTAGTCATGCATGCATTCACACCACCTCTAACTGTTTTTTATGAAAGGATTGCATAAGTTGGAAATGGAGGCCCGGGGTTCTCACATCTGTAACTTACAGATGCTTCTCTCATGTCCTCAGGTCAGGAAGACGCTGGAGCAGAATGAATCCCGCCAATAACGTTGACATTTCCTGATTAGGATCATTTCAACCATCCGTGTCAAACCTGATTAGCACTTGGCATTTCAAACAAACATTTACAGACACTTCCTGATGTCGATATCATCATGTCGGTTTCACTTAGCTCCCAGACTTGTCTGTTCCACACAGGCATCTTCCTCGAATACCGTCGCAATAGGATAATTATTTTGCATAATCATTGGCTTGAATGAAATTCAAAGGCTAATTTAATCTGAACTTTGAAGAGGAAAATAAACCTGACAGTAAGTGCGTCATTGAAATCATAAAATGATTATGTCAATTATAATGCAACTCAAACATTAAAACCATCTAACCAACCACAGGAACATGAATACCCTTTCTAAAACCTCTATTATCCAACACAACAAAAGCTATTGTTTACCACAATGCACAAGTCTTTCCGATGTGGAGAGACTATCCCTGTGAAAGAGCTGGCTGGTAGTATCAAATACACAGTTAACACTGCATGTCAAACCCTCAGTCATTGGATCCAATGGATAAATCAGTAAATCACGCAACAATAGCTGCGGACCGGGCTCATTCACACAGGCAACATGAAAAGGGAAGGAGAGAAAGAGGGAAGTCTGACTTCCATGGCTCAGGCCAGACAGACAAAAGGCTCTGAACAGCACTGCCTCGGGACTAAATCATATGACACTGGCGCACAGGAAATCACCCAAATTGTCCATTGTCTGGGACAACATCAAAATCTCTCTGCCTCCACGCAGGGACAGCAAACTGGGGAGGGGGGGTGCTGAGGGAAGATGGATATAAGAGGGGTAGAAAGTGGAAGAAGAAGCATGGATTGCAGAATATATTTAGGTACATTCAAGTCATGCTGGGAAGGTAGCAAAGGTGATCTAGATTTGGAGTAGCCGTACATTTCAGTCACTGTCAATGCTGTTCTTCGTGTCAGGGTGAAAAACAAGTGCCAAGTAGCACCTCGATCTGCATACCACCACCATAAAACATTGAGAGGGCTATTTACAAAGCAAATAACTACAAAGGAAGCTGGAGAGGATTCATGTTAGTACTTTGTATTGACATTGGCATCTTTATTTTCCTGATCCCTCTCAAGGGAAAAGTATACAAAGACTTGTTATTTGTAAGGTAAACAGTCATGTTATTGTATCATGTCTGGAATGTTTTCTACAATATTCTTGTTATTTGCAAGATCGCAGTCTAAGCCTGAATGTAGTCGAGGAGTCCAACGATCTAAAGTAGATGGAGTTTAATTGTACATTCAATCTTTCTTTCTCAGCAAGAATTTGAGGTCTGTTTTGAAGTCATTTTTATTTACTGAACACGCAGAGATCACCTGCCACTCACATTCTGTGTGCCACACCTCCTCTTACTATGCATTGAGAAATATAGACCCATCTCTTACAACGGCTGTCACTGTAGTTTTCTCTTAAAGAGCAACAAATAAAATAGTGCATTTGTCCGGAACTATTTTCAGCTGTGGAACAATACATATTTGCTGCACTAGTGAGTATCATGTCAGCAGGATGAGTTACTGTACAGTATGTGGGATGAAAAATAATTGTAAGTACAGTGCCCTTAGTTCTTAATAATAAAGGAACATGTCACCCAATGCAACAATCGGTCTCATTTATGAGTTTTTTATAGTTTTTTGGCAACAATGGGGAGCTTTATGGTTCAGCTGTGTCAGACAAATAGGTTGAATTAATTGATCTTATCATGGGATTTGTTGATAATAAGAAACATAACGCCAGTGGTTTCTATAATAAAAACTGGTGGCCATATTCCCATTCCTCTGCCACTGTTCTGTTTTTTAGTCGCCTGCCAGAAAGAAAAGATCTGCGCGAGCTACAGTTGGAGCTGCTAGATAAGCTCAGAGTTGTGCTTATCATACTAGAGTTTTGAAACTATCTTAGCTTGCAGTTAAAATGCAGCTTGCCCTTCGACTCCCCACTTGGACGACCATTTCCTCTGACAAACTTTAAGTAAATGCACGGATCCTTAAAAGCATTCAAAAGAATAACCAGACATTCTCATGGATATAACCAGATATTTTGTGGTTATAAATCAACATTGTTTTGGTGTATGAGCTGAAATCATAGTTTTATTAACTCAATGGTAACAGGCAATAAAATACATTTAAAGTATGCGTAGACGTAAAAGACAAAACCACGAAAACACTGAAAAATCAGTGTTCGTGAGTCTGTGAGCACATTCAAATGAAGTGTGGAAGTGTAATTAACTCGATGCAAGGTGATGTGAAAGTTTGTAAACCAGCCTACAGCCCCCCCCCCCCCTCCACTCAAGGATGTATTTGAACAGGTGAGTTCAGTCAGCCACAGAATGATGTGAAGGCAGGCAGCCTGTCAGGCAGAGCCCGGGGCAGCACTGCCTCTCATCTATTCAGCTGCACAACACTTATAGACAGGTAGACAGACGGCTCTCCTCTGGCACTCTCATTCATCCCTCATTTCACCCCCCTCTCTGGGAACAACACACACACACACACACACACACACACACACACACACACACACACACACACACACACACACACACACACACACACACACACACACACACACACACACACACACACACACACACACACACACACGCACACACACACACACACACGCACGCACATCCTTGTACGTTCCTTTCATTCATAGAGTTTTTCTGTGGTTGTCTCTCTGATGAGTGACTGCATGGTGTACTGTAAATGTAAATACAGTGTTTGTGCTTCATGTGTACAAAATATGACCAGATATGTAACCAAGCCTCTAACAATATGATGTTGAATTGGTAGAAAAACCTTTATGTGGTTCAATTCAACAGATGTTTTGTGTACTTTTGAACATAATTTCCACAGATTGTAATGTAAATATTATCTTGTAATTTTTTGTCTAATCTTTTTAAACCAACAGTAGGCTAGACAACAAGTGTAATGTATAAGCAGGGTGTTTTAATGAATTACAAATGTTAATGACTCCAAACTGGTCGGGAAAAAAAATAGAAAGAAAAATTACCAAAGAAAATAAGAAAAGAAATTATTTTCGTTAACAATGTTTTTTTCTGATATTTTTGTTATACTACTATGACTTTTTCCGATATACTGTACTATACTATGTTTTTGTTTCTTTGACATACTATCCTATGTTGTCTTTTTGGATACATCTGATTATAATAACATATGCTGTGGTTTTTTCCCTAACTTTCAACAAACTACACTATATTCTCCACATTCTATACTATGTTGTTTTCGCTCAGAATACTTTGTAGTATTTCTTGAAATGTTCGACATACGTCAATGTCAATTTTGGGGATTTTTCTGAAATATTAAACATCAAATTCTATGACTTTCTTGTTGTTTTAGATTTTTGACAAATTATAATATGTTCTATTCTGAAATATTCAACATAACATTTTCGAGATACTATACTATTACTTTTTTCTGAAGTTTTATGACATTAAAATGTAATTTCTTGTGGGATATTTTGATATACTGCTATGTTGTTTTCCCTTAAATGTTAGTGTCATTATTTTGGACATTTTGGACATCCTACACTATGTTGTTGTTTCTGATATTTAAAAAATACTATAGTATGTATGCTTAGTATATCATTATTTATATGACATTCTATGTTGTTTTTTCTGAAATGTTTACTAAATTAGACTGTTGTTTTTCTGATATTCTCGACATTAATGGTTTATGGACTTGACTTTTATAGTGCTTTATCCATTATTTTATGACCCTTGCAAGCGCTTCACATACTGTACTAAAAGTCATCATTCCCCCGTTCACATACCATTCATACAGGGCAGGTCATTCAAACAATGCTCCATAATTCCCCTTAAACTCTCAGTGGTTCTGTGTGTGTTGGTGGGTGTATGCACGTGCTAAAACAGCAGGACTAAAACCCCTGACAGGTCTCCACTAAGTCTCCGCTAACCAAGCATTGTCTTACTGTTTGCTTGAGTATGAACATGAAGTTAACCCCTCTGCTTGTAGACATCTTAACAGCAATAACAGCCAAACTGGACTCTTCCCCTTTGGCAAACTAACATCTTCATTATGGGATTATGACATGGACTGGAGGCTGTCAATTACAAGAGATAACAGCTGATTACTGAAGGATAATCCACAGTGAGTTAGGAAGGGGCTGCCGAGGGGACTGTGTAAACGACAGGAGCTGTGATGAATAATGCTTCGTTCACAAACACCAACTACAAACTCAAGGATCAGCCTGTTTCTTCAAAAGATGAGTATCAGGTCCCAGATCTAAAGAGTGCATCAGCCATCATACATCAGAGGAGTGAGGAGAATTCCATCATTTCCCTTAGCTGTCAAACAAATGTACAGTCTATGGATAAATGTGTGGAGAGGTGTTCTTTTATACTGTAAATTCTTTAATCAAACAGAAAAAGTAATGTCTTCTTCTTGAAAACTTTAATTAATTCTTAGTTTCTTCCCCAAATATTACTCCCTGGCCTGTCATAGTAATCTCAGTAACTTTTGTATTGTATTGTATTACTCTGTATCCATTTTGGATTCTGACTTAGCTCGATTTTTAAAATCAGACTTAGCAAGAGAACCTGTTAGACATTTTTTCAGATGTGTTTTGGGTGTTTCAACTTCTTGCTCGCATATATCAGAAGGCCTCTGGATGTCTGATGGAGCCTTTAATTACAGTTAACTCCCTAAAATCATGACTGTATTTACCTTTTTCCTATATTTTCAGTTTTATAGCGTTTTCGCGTCAAGAAATATATTCAAGTAGAGCTTAAACTAGGTGTGTGTGTGTGTGTGTTGTCTACCACCTTGTGTTTGTCTTAACTTGAGCTCGTTCAGGATTACAGAGAGCACCATGCAAACAAACCCTATCATTACCTTACAGTCAGACTTAGGAGAGATTAGTTGCACCTGCAAACAGACCCGCTGTTCCCTAATGTATTACGCTCAAATTATTTCAGCCTACTTTAGTTTAGTAACCCTGCAGAACATGATAAGAGATATCAAAATCAAGCTGACTCACAATAGAGAAAAATGAAGACCATGTAGTAGCATGAAAGCACTAATAAGGCGGTTTAAATGACAATCGATGCTGGATTAACTTCTTGATCATAGTCCTACTGGGAATTAATATAAATCATAGGCTGTCATAATTCGTTGCGTAGTTAAGCATAATCGTGGAGTCCAACTGACAATGCGATGTGTTGGTATCTGTCTCTCCACCTGTTATGTCAACATTTTGTCTTCTGTTCCCGTCACTCGATTAGCATGAACATGTGGATTCTAGTGTAGCCACGACCAGTGAAAATGTCATGCCTCGCTGCTCTAGTTTAACACAGAAGCAGGATGTCCGTTCTGCTTTGCATGGGTAAAATCAATTGAGTGTTTCCAAAGTAGACAGACCAAAGATATGATCGGATATTGTGTCAACACCTGAATACAAAATGTGGAAATTGGTTTTTAGCAGGTTGGTTTAATTGTTTGAATATACTCTTTTACCCTCTGCATAATTACTCTGTAGCTATGTCAGATTGACAATAAAGAACCTTGAACCTTGAACCTTGAACCTTGAACCTTGTATCGCTGTCCTTAAAATGTTTAGCTACTATTCTGTCTAGATTTGGACTTTTTCAGATTTGTATTGCTCCACCTCTGTGAATTCTGGTTCCAAAAACAATGACAACAATCAAAATGCCAAACTTGAGCATTCACTGCAAATGTGTCCACTTTCTATGTAAAGTTTATTGACTGCATTTTAAAGGTCCCATGTCATGGCCATTTCTACGGATCATAATTTCATTGTTGAGGTCTACTAGAATAGATTTACATTGTTCAATGTTCCAAACTCACATTGGTTTCTCATACAGCATCTCTGTATAGTATGTGTATTCACTCTGTCCTAAACGGCTTGTTGGAGCTCCTGCCCCCCCCCCTCCCTATGAGCCCACTGTGCTCTGATTGGTCAGCTCGCCCACTCTGTTTTGATGAGTCCACCACCGTTACAGCGGAACATCAGTGTTTATGTTTTACAATGGCGTTTGTTAGCAACCAGAAAATGACACCAGTAATGACAGACAAATGAGAATGCTGCGTGGGGTCTGGGTGCCGTGTTGGCGGGACGTTGCGGGGCTCGCTTGACCGCCCTGTGAGGCTCGAGGAGAGGACAGTGTGAGCTGGATTACTGGTGTCGTTTCCTGGTTGCTGCGTGGGGTCTGCGTGGTCTATATCCAGCATCCAGGGAAACACAGCGGGAAATTCACCTCACACTGTCCGCTCCGGGAGCCTCGCGGGGCGGACTCCTGAGCTGTTCGGGAGTCCACCCTGGCAGAGGGTATACCTATTGTTCTATAGCTGTGTGCCAATTGGTCCAAGCTTAGTGATGTCAATAGGCCCCGGAAAAAAAAGTGGAAAAAGAGAAATCTCCAACGAGGTGTTCTGGGGCAGCATAGACACGTCTTTTCTGTGTTATAGTTCTACTCGCTACAGGGCGTACTTTGAGGGATTGTGACTCTGCAGACCGTTTACATGCAGAAAAAGCTACATATAACACACAAGGGGACGGGTAATAACCGGAAAAGCATATGATGGGACCTTTAAAGGTATTGTAGCTTTACGTTTACACACTAATGTTGTTATGCATGTTTTCTATTTGGTCTTGGTTCCCAACTTAAAGTGGACCTATCATGTTATATTATAATAATATAGTGTAGGACCATACCTAAATAAGGCATATTTATACTTTTTTTTTTTTTAAATACCAAACAGATCATGCATTTTAGCCATGCCTCATTTTGCTCAATTTGCACTTTTTTACCCCTGTTTTTGCAAAGGCAGATTCTGTGAGAACAGCACCACCTACAGGCCTGGCATATGTACTACAGCGTCTCCAGCGCTTTCGAACGGCAATGGCCGTGGCTGTCTCCTCCTGATTGGTGGAGTTGGCCCAATAGCCGTAGCGCCACTGTCCTGACTTCAGGACAGTGTTCAAATCTGGATCAGTTTTTATCAGATCCGTTGCAGCCCCTTTTTTAGAGATTTGGGTATGGAGGAAAATAGAGAGGGTTGTGTTTTCTGACACTTGGTGAGTTCCCTGGAACACCGGGGACACATATTCATGTATAAAAGACGTACAAAAGTGCATTTTGCATGATAGGTCCCCTTTAAAGTGTAAATATGTTGAGCTGTTGTCATGAAAACTTTATATAAATTGAGAATTTTGTAAGAAGATTATCTTATTTGTTTTTCAGTGGACGCTTTACAGTATACTGAGCTCCACCATAGTATACTTTATAAGTCCAAAATAAGTCAAAAATTCACATAAATTAAACATTTATTTATTAACTTTTATTTATTAAGTTGAGTGTGCAACGTATCGTATTGTATATTGTAATTTTTTTATTGTTTTTGGGGTAGTTATTTTGAGTTCACAAGTTGCCGGATCGCAGGAATACTGCTTAAACGTCAACAGAAATACCTTGATGAAGCACGAGTATTAAAATTTAATTTAATTACATTTTGTACAGCCAGACATAAGTATTTAAGAAATATCTTTTGTTGATAATGGTTTCTTTCATTTAAAAGCTCTTCCAGAAACACAGCAAAGTTCTGAAAGTGAAGGGTTCTTATTTGGGCTTTGTGGACATGACACTCGCTCACGTTCCACACACCCCTGTTCCTCCTCCATTATCTCATGTTGTCATCTGCCCCTTTCAAGATGGGATTCTGTGGCAAGACCCCCCCTCTTTTCCCAATACACACACACACACACACACACACACACACACACACACACACACACACACACACACACACACACACACACACACACACACACACACACACACACACACACACACACACACACACACACACACACACACACACACACACACACACACACACACACACAGAGCACCAGTGTTCTCCCCTGGGGGGCTTGCCAAGATGAAAGGAGGAGTGGTGAAGGCAGTGGAGGAGCAGATGAAACAGACGACCTCGTCTTCTCTCAGCTCGCTCTGTACTCCTGCTTTAAACTTTACTGGGTATATATATATATATATATATATATATATATATATATATATATATATATACTTGTCACTGTTTCAGTTTGTTCGGTACCAGTTCGGACAATTCCCCATTGTGATATAGCTTCAAATCCTCCAAGAGCTGTACATTTTTAACAATATAATCAGTGGAGTAAATTCAATTAATTATGTTTCCTGACATTGGTGCATGGGCTCTTTTTATTTTTATCTAGGGCTTCCTTTCCCCTTTATGCTAACATGTTAGCAACAAATTAGCAAACAGGTAAATCAAATTGTTTATTTGATAATCCAGTGTAAAATGACTCGGTTTGATATTAATATCATCTACAAAGGGTCCACCAGGTCAAGTGGGAAGGGTATTTGCTGTTAAACACTGCCACCCTGTGGAGACTGAGCGTCACTGCAGGAGGGTATGCTCCCTTTACAGTATTGGTTAGCTGCATTGCATATTGTATGTCCTGGGTGGGATGACAGATTAATAAGCAGACATGCTTATTATAACTGTATGCAGCTTTTCATACTTTGCGGTATAAGTGGCTCTCCTATTGACTTTGTCCTATCAATGCGGCTCGCATGTAAAAAATAGTGAAGACCACTGCTTTAGAGCTTAGGTACATGAATATTCAGAAAATAAAACTAACTAAAAAAATCGTATGAATCAATCAACAAAGATTATGCGTTTACTAGTTTTTGTAAAAATCAATTGATGCTTGTAAACTGATACAGCCCAGCCATCCTTCGACATTTAATAAGTTGATCCTTGACCTTCTGATTTGATATTCAATATTACTTCAGATAATTTAATTTGAATTCTTAGGCAACAAAGCTCTATAACAGCATGTTTGTACTGTTATATGTTTTGTTCCCTAACCCTAACCTTTTAATTAACTCTACTGTAAGTCTATGTGTAAAATGTGTCATTGTCATTTGGTGGTGGTTAACCACTGTTATTTGTAGCACAATTCCCTCATGTACATTTTCTATACTTTTGCAAAGTAACTGTAATCTGTGTTTTGCGAATGTGAAAAGGACTCTTGGACCATGGGAACTTAGCTTGTGGTTTTGGGTGGAGCGAGCTGATGAGCTGAATGGCCCTAATGACTGTGAAGCAGCCTTCAGGGGTTCTTCTGTCAACTGCTTCAATTTCCTGCCTCTTTCTGCAGGCGCCTCGTGGATAGATTTCCTGATACCTCTGGCCCCCAACCTGGAGCTACACACACACACACACACACACACACACACACACACACACACACACACACACACACACACACACACACACACACACACACACACACACACACACACACACACACACACACACACACACACACACACACACACACACACACACACACACACACACACACACACACACACACACACACTGTAGTTGAACCAGACAATACTTCCTACTGTCTTCATCCATCCAGAGTAAGTCAGTGATTGAATCAATATGCAGTTTGTGTCAAACCGTGCGTGCGTGTGCTTTTGAGTCTGTATTTATGCGTCTATATGCACTCGCAGTTCTATGGGAGGTGCAGGAAGGAGAACAGTCATTGATCGGCCTGTGTGTGTGTGTGTGTGTGTGTGTGTGTGTTTGTGTGTGCTTAAAATGCAAATATATAAAGCACTCCTCTGTACATCCACATTAGGACACACTTCTGACCTCTAAAAGACATTTCCATGGATGAGGGATTCAAAGCCACACACACACACACACACACACACACACACACACACACGTTTTCATTGGTAGAAAAAGGTCCGTTCTATTGAACATCTATCAGTGTATTTTTTTATATCATCACTGGGAGTCGATGCTGTGTTGTAGCATGACCTATTTCGGAGTCCATTTAAAGCTGCCTCTGCTGCAAATGATTTTGACTTTGCACTTTTGAATAAGTTTGTGTTATTATTTGTCACATTACTTGTTTTCGCTCCTTAACTGTTAAACCCGGTGCCCCCGCCGGCAACATCTTGCAAGAAACAGCGTCTGAGGGCTTCTTAACATTTAACAAACTATGAATGTGTCCTACCCACTTAACGGGAAGAAACTCAGCTACATGACGATATGAAACATTTTTACCGAAACAAAACACAAGTCTAACGCCGAGCCTCTGAATTAGCACTAAGCGAAAGAGTGCTAACGCACTTAGCATATAACTCACGGTAGAAATATGTTATACTTCATGGGATCTGCACAAACAAGATATCATCTGAAAGCTGAGATTCCACAGATTCCAATGGTATAAGTATCATCACTGCGACCAAAACAGCATGCAGCAAAAGCCAGCAAAGACAACACACAACTTCACTTTACGTAGCCAAAACGCCAAATACGTCTTACCTTTGCTGTTTTCTGATCAAAAGTTGTGTTCAAGGGCATTAAGACGCATATACACGCTGCTGAAGGTTAATCCAATGTCTCTGTGTCCCTTTGAAATGATTACTGATAATCCATCATCATATTTATGGCAATAAGCCTAGTTTTCAGAGCGTAACATAGCTTTGTTTGGGCAAACTGCGTGCGCATCACTCTCACTCCTCAATGGTAACGTGTAGGAAGACTTCCCCTCGATTCTATTGGCTCTAACGGTTCAACAAAGGTGTCAATCACCAAAATCGACCAATGGGTTCCAGAGATATGGCGAATACACCCAAATGACCCCAGAGGTGTTTCTTTCTTCTAAATCTCTCTAAAAAGGTCAAATGTCACTTGTTTTGCATCAATCTTGATAGACGGTACTTATTATATGTTATAGTTTGGATTCCTAAAGATTTTAGTCTACTATCCCATCATTCAAGGGTGGTTTTCACTATAAGTAATGGTTTATATTTGGACGGAAACGATAATTTACATTTTTTTACTATGTTCAATCTGAATTTACTTTAAAATAAAAACATCTATATTGATTCTGACTCTTCTACATCCAACTCACAGGTTTATCATTACTTTGATTAAAAAGATTATTAATTGACCCCTTTTAGGAGTGAAGTTATAGTCATTTGTTCTGGGCATGTCATTTTCGAGTTACTGGTTAAAGGGATCATTTTTTTAAACTTTGAGGTGTGTTTTAAGGTACTCATCCACAGTCTGTCAGTGTATCAGCGTATTATCTAAAGTGGATGGCAATCAAAACCGAACCAGTTTGGAGAAAGACAAGCACCCCAGCATGCTGTAATGTTGACGGGGCAGCAGCAAAACGTAAAGCTCAAGGCCCAGCTAAAAATATCAAAATCAGTGGAAGTTTTAACTATGTTTACAACATTTTCCCTTCTTTACCTAGCAATTAGACAGCCTTTAACAACAGACAACTATGGACTAAAACAGTAATTCTTACCTCGTATATCACGGCAGTTACTGGTCTACCGCTGCCCTGATCGGTTAGTTTATTTGTGTTATTATGTGACTTAAAACGGTGTTTTAAAGGGTTAGTTTGGAACTTTATTAGCATCTGACAGCACTTACAGGAGCGCAGGGCTGAGTCTAATAAGGCCTCACCTTGGTCGGTCGGGGTAGAAAGGCTTGGACGCAGATCTGAGCGCGGTGAGAGCGATCGTATTGTTGTAATTCTTGTAAGTAAAGGTACTGGCGGCTTCTAAATGAGCTCTGATGTTTGGCAGGGTTGGTTTCTATAACACTATTTAACAAGATTATCCAGGCACACACACATACACACCTTTTCCCCCTCAGCATGGTGACACCATCTGGCCCCGCTGCCTGATAGCAGTAGTGAGATTATGTGGAGTTTTATGGAAAGCATGTTGAAGTCCTCTAGATGGCAATGCTGTCTTCTGGATGGATCTGCTTCACAACCAGGGAAATGGGAACCAAGCCATACGTCAGCTACGAGTAGTGTGTTGTTGCTGCTAGAGGTCACAGTGTGATGCAAATGAAATTTATTTTTGTGTCTGTTTTTTTTCAGTTTTTGCACCTGTTCTTAGCCATATTGTCAAAATAAGTTACATTATTAGAAAATGTCTTGGCATCTCTTTTAAGTCTTTGTCGTTTTCGTCATTATTTGTTTACTCTTTTTGTCTGCTGTTGATTTACCCCTTGTTGAAGTCATTTTGGATCTCTTGGTGGGCATTTTGAATCTCTTTGTAGTCTGTTAAGATAAGATAAGATAAGATAAGATGTACTTGATCCCAATCCTGGAAATTTGGATCAGCAGCATAAAAGTAAAAATTAAATGAGTAGAAATAAACAATTCTAAAATGTAAACATCTCAAAATAGAAATAAAACAGCATTAAAAAGTTGAAAATATACATGGGTTTGTGTCTGTTTAGTTATTTTGAGTATCTTTGTAGTCAATAGCTGTCTATTTATGGTGGTTCTGTAAAACATATCTTGGTTCTTGTTTTGGAGATTTTGAAGTAATGTTCTAGTCTTTCCTGGTTGTTGCCTGTCCTTTTGAGGGACATTTTGCAGGTGAAGGCTAGAGGGGGCCCGGACAGTTTAGGCCCCTGGGTCTAGGAAGGCCCAGTCTGTAAACCCACCCATGGCATGGAGACCACACATACTCAATGAAAGCTATTTAGCAACAGAGTTTTACATCTTTACATTCACACTATAGTTTTGGGTGGTTAGGATGGATTCATTCACACTGGCTCTGGCTGGAATCTGTTCTGAACCTTGTGGTTTTGGGATTAGTGAAACAAGTTGGGTTGAAAGCAAGACTCGCCTCCTACTGTGGTTTCCTCCCTCGCAATAAAACGTTATTAGCATCTGACAACACTTGTCTTAATGGCTCACGCTGACATGATGATCTAACACATATACATGTGGTTATTTCTCCTCATGGAAAACAGGCTTTAACATGGCCGCCTCCTCTACAAGCTAACATCTGAGCCAGCATGTTTTAGAAGTGGTAAGAATACTGTAAGTATCTCGAAAGACATTGTACTTTCATTGTGTCATTTAAGTTATTTCGATTTTGACCATTGGGCAACATTTAGCTTTACCCCCCCCCCCCCCCCCCTCCTCATCCACATCATCCGGTTTCCGTCCAAATCTACCTTCATTTTAAGAAAACCTACAAAAGACAACATGAATGAATGTTTATTTCAAGACACTAACCTTAAGCAGTTTTAAGCAGTTTTTAATCGAGATGACAGTAGGTGGCGCCATTTTTCTTGTAAGAAAATGTTGCAGAAGAGCGCGAAACAGGAGGACGTAATTCAATAAGATAGAATTTTACTCAGCTCATGAACATTTTTTGCTGTTGCAATTTGTCATCGAAAGGGCAGAAAGTCGGAAGAACCACAATGTGAATGCCATAACGTGGCATCACATCCTGATTTTTTGCCTAGTGTTTAAACAATAATGTACAACTTCAAAACAGAAAGGAATAGAGCTCCAACAAAACAAAAGCTCATCAGTAAAGATTAACCATTTTTTTTGGAACTGTCTTTCTTTTCTTCTGCCCAACTATACTTTCTCTTGTTATAAAGAAGCAATCATTTATTTCAGGAAAAAACTGAAAGGTGAGTATTTAGACTACAAGCATTGTTTACAACGTAAAGCGTCATGCATCGAGGCCATCTTCCTCAGCTTTCTGTCGGCTAACATGATATTGAGCGCCCCTTTTTGAGAGAACAAGACTACTCGTGGTATTTGAGATCTTTTATTTTTTCATTTTTTTTCAGCATTTCTTACAACAATACAGACGTCACAGAATACATAGTTTTACAAACACAAAGCACACCACCACCTTATTTGCTGCTGCCGTAAAGAGAAGGGGGTAATGCTGCGGATTCTGGAAGTTGCCAGTTCAGCCTCGGCCATCCTTCTTTTCCAGTCACATCCCTCAGCATTTATAGCTAGAAACAACCTGGGTTGCCGTTTTGGGACCTTTTTCGCAGCGTAGCAGTATGAGAACAATGGGAAAAGCTTTCTTTTGAGACATGTAGGGGTAAAACAAAAATGTTTCTAGACTATGATGTGAGCATGATGTAACCCCAGCTGAGAGGAAGCAGAGATGGAGGTTAAAAGGAGAGGCTCAGTTGGACTTTGTTGCAACAGAAGAACAGTTCCATAGTTCTGCTTGTTTGCAGTAAATCTTGGGCAATAGGAAACTCTTCATTCGATAAAACTAACAAAAGGTTTTCATTTTCTTCGTGTTCTACAGTATTTCAGGGTACTCTGCAGAAAAATTACACCACCTAAACTTCGACCATCTAGTCTTGAGTAGTTTATTATTACTTACATTTTTTCATTCCTGTACAGTGAAATAACAGATCTTCAAATGATCTTTTTTTAAAAATACAGAAGGCTTCTTTTATTCCAGCCATTTTTTTCCCCCCAAACATCATTCCCAGACCCTTCCAACTTACAACAGGACTTTGATATTATATACTTCTGTGTGTGTCTGCTCATGGAAATGTGTGTGTACATGTGTGTGTGAACTCTATGTCATTTACACCCAACATTGTAAACATACATAGAACTATATTACATGTGCTTGCACTGCATCTTGGAGAGGGGGGACATTTTGGTTTACTTCACTAGAACACCACAAAAGGGGAGGGGGGGAGGGGGGGCTCGCGAGAAGAAGAGGTGGAGGAAGAGGAGTGTCAACTCCTTTTCAAGGTCGTGAGGTTATTCTCAGTTTGGTTGAAAGCTCAGTGGACAGGCCTTTTTAATTTTTTTTATTCTCTTAAGCAACAGGGGAGAGTCATGTTTTCTCTCTGGGACAGGGGACAAAAAAAAGGAACTTTCTGTCAAGTCTTCAGGGTAGAGCCCGTTGTCCAGCACCATCAAAGAAGAGCTAGGGGGGGAAACAAAGAAGTCTTTATATTCTGTATGAAGGAGTTCCTTTCAGGTCCAGCTCCAGCAGCATGGAGCCTTTCCACTGACTTTAAGTCCTTCAGTGGAGGAGCCCATGTTACATGTACAGGGAGTCAGTGTGGAACCATCCAGTGACCGGAGGAAATGCAGGTCTCCGTATCTTTTTTTGAGTGGTTGAGAGTCAGTGCTTAGTCTTTCACTTATTTGAACCTCCTGAAAAAGAGCCAGTGGAGTCTCAGACGGCCGTCTTGTCTCTGTCCGCTCTTGGAGGGTTTGGAGCTGCTGACCCAGGCCATGAGGGAGAGGGGGGAGAAACAAATGAACCATCGACGGGGAGGGCGATGAAGTCCGAGATGAGAGGAAGAATGGATCTGAATGACGAAGAGGAGGAGGATGGGGAGGGGAGGTGTGCTCTTTACAAGTAGACGCGCCTCAGGTCTCCGGGCGAGGTGATGGTGTTGCACTGCGGGCACAGCTTCTTGTTCCCCTGTGGAGGAAGGAGAGGAAAGTTAGCTTTAGGAAAGGAATACAGATCAGGATCTAGGAAACTAGCTAATGCATCCACTTTGGATTATATTCTCTGAATGCATCTAAAATGTAAGGATGAGTAATCTGAGCTGAATCAGATCGTGATGCTTCTCAGGTCAAAGTAAGGGTGATGGCGTATGAGCTTTATTTTGAGCTCTAGTGCCGCTTCTGTATTTCTCTGAAGGTTAAAGGTACCCTGTGGAGTTTCTATTATGGTATGATATACTGACATAAACTCAATATTGCCTGTTGTGTTTATATGCATGATGGTTGATATAAGAATGCTAACCAAGCACTTGAACCAACATGGTACCAGAATAAACAGCAAAGTGCTCCCTACCATTACAAGACTTGGTGATGGCGCAGACGTTGAACATTTTTTAAAGTGTGTTGCTCTTTGAAAGGTAGACTAGCAATTATTTCCTAAGCAATATATTGTTGTAAAGAAAGTTGGTTATTTTTGTGAGATACCTAATCGAGCATCTATAAGTTTGGTTCTACGGACTTGACTGGAACATTTGGCAAAAAGTGAATTGATTGTAAATCGTTGGTGTTTATCTAGAAGAAACATTGAAGAACATCGGGCTTCATGTTTATAACAAATTGTGTCTTTTGTCATCGATTGACAGGAGAGCCCAGATTTGTCCTATAACTGCTGCCCCCCCCCTCCCTGTGTGGATGGAAGCAGCAGAGCTCCACCCTCCTCCTCTTCCTCTGCAGCGCTTTGATAGCGTGCCATCTGCAGTAAAGCAGCAGGTGATAATATGCAGCACATTGTGAGTGGGTGGTCTCCACCACTGTCCTCCACCTCCTCCTACCAGTCAGCTCGTTCCTCTCGGAGCTAACCGCTGACTGCAGGCACATTCCGCCACTTTCCACTGGTTACAGATGTTTGAATAAATATAAATGTGAAAATAGATTATTTAAATAAATGTATGACAGAAAAACATCTGGAGTTAAATAGGAGAGGAAGGAATAACTTCCTTTATGTTATTACAGCTATGACAGAAATCATGACCTGCATATTATTTGGGCTACAAAATGGATCCCAAAAGCATCTGTTTGGCAGTGGTGGACTGTATCAAAGTATATATTTACTCAAGTACTTTTTTTGACATACTTTGAGTATCTTCTTTTTCTACACCGTATTGTACTTTTTACTCCACTATATTTATTTAAAGGGGACCTATCATGCAAAATGCACTTTTTGATGTCTTTTATACATAAATATGTGTACCCGGTGTGTCAGGGAATAAAACCTCTCTCTTTTCCTCTATACCCAAATCTCTAAAAACGGAGCTGATCCAGATTTGCGTCCGATATGACATTATATCAGTAATGTGGACCCACGGCACTATCAGAAAGTTGCTATCAGAAACAATGCCCGACTGTTTTGGACGTAATATGGTCGGTGTTTACATTAGCATCGCTAACACTCAGAGCTAACCTGTACTGGAGAGCACGTGTGTGAAGAAGCTGGATATAAAAAGGAACTCACCTTGTGGTATAACCGGCAAGAGAGAAAGCCTTCGAGCTCCATACTGTTTCAGAAATAATCCTTGATAATCCCTGATATGGCGTTTCATCACGGCAGTATTTAGTTTAGACAGTAGCTGCTGGGTCCCGCATGAGCTCAGCCCTCTCCTTTTATCTTTTTTATCAATCTTTTTTTTTTTTTAAAGCTTTATACCCAAAATCACTACTTTTGAAGTGAAATAGAGGGGTATGAGGCATGACTAGAATGGGTGATCTGTTTGGAGTTTTGAGCAAAACACTTCAGACATGTTTTTTTATATATTTGTATATATGTGAGACCTATGCTATTGCCTAAAAATAGCATGATACTAGGTGCACTTTAACTATCATATTTACTTGCTCCTTTGTTCATATATAAACATATGATGTGCCTACATGATATGATGCAGTTCTCTCCCACTAATCGACCCATTCATTTAAAAAGCCTCTAAAATTATCTCTACATTGACAAACTACA
>NW_022987689.1:11413052-11438052 GCF_902827165.1 Trematomus bernacchii | reverse complement strand
CCCTGACCGACAGCACCAGACCACTAACCATGGGACGACACAGCCAGCAGCCACAGCACCACTGAGCAAGGCAGCATGGGGGGCAACTGAACCAGCAACCTGCAGGTCTCACACACACACACACACTGATACGATCGAGGCAGGCAACGAGCACAGACGGAGGGAAGCAGGCAGAGGGAGGACAAGATGAGGGATGAACGACCCAATCAGATGGGCCCTCTTTTCTTTTCCTCTCGAAAAGAACGGAAAGATGAGGGAGGAACGGGAGGGATGGGGGAGAGGAGCGGAGGAGGGAGGGAGTGCCTTACCCTCCGTAAGGGCTGTGGGAGGAGCCTCTTTATGCCGCTGCCGTAGCCACCAATCACAAGGCCCCTGTACAGGCAGTACAAGCCGAGGGGGAGGGACTTAGGCTGCCTCTCTCCGACCTCATTGGCCAGTGGCCGGGGCCCTGGCCACACCCCTAGGCTCTTGATCTCTGCGCCTGACTGGATAGCAGGCTTCCTCTGCGGAAGGGAGGGGTGGGGGGGGGGGAGAGCTAATCATAGAGGCAGGCTCGTACTGATCGCGCACTCACAAACACGACAGGTGCAACACGCACGCGTGGACACACACACACACCCAACCACACACACGTGAAGGTGTGCAGGGAGGACAGCCGATGGACAACCTGCTGAAGAACTCGCCTACTGTGTTCGACCTGACTTTGTTTTGACAAATAAAGAGATGCATCTATGCTGGTGACTTGGCTAAGTTGCTCAAAGTTGATAGTATCAAAACGTAACTACAATAGAGATGGGCAGTGTCATTCACGCTGTACCTTGATGGCAATTGATTTGTTGCGTTCAATGTCTTTTTTTATATCGCAGGAAGTTACAAGATCTCATTGGTCAAAGAACTCTGTTTTTAATTCCAAAATCGACTATTGCAATTAATGTCTTAGTTATCCGCTGATACTGCTAAACAAGGCTGCTGTGTAGGTCCATGTCATGACGCTGAGATGGAAAAGCTCATCATCACATTTGAACTGTTACTAACAATTATTACATTATTGTTTCATCTGTTGATTATGTTTGGGATTAATCCATTAGCTGTTTTGTCTATGAAATATCTGAATATGAAAACAAATTTCCTAAGGCCAAGATGACGTTTGGAAATGCCATGTTTATTCTCATCTGACCAACAGTACAAAAACTCAAAGTTATTTAGATGACTTTCTGTTGGAAAATCCCCAAAAATCTAAGTTTGTACAATAATTATAGAATGTAATAATTTTCTAAATGTGCATCTTATTATCTAAAAAACCATTTATACCATAAAAATCCTCAATACATGTGTTTTTCTTAACCAGACACTACAGTTTTTCCCTCCCTACGATGACCAGCAGATGGGGGTAGAAAGCCACTGATGAGACCACATCTTCAGGACCAGCCGAGGATACACTTGAGCCAACTTGGCTGCAGCAGGAGAGCACTTGTTTTCTACTTACATGCAACCAACAGACCATTAAATCCATGTGCATGTTTGAGGTACTGACTCATAATAACTCTGCTTACATTTTGTATGCATTTACTCGGAGGTTGCCGTGGAAATCCCCAGCTTTAAATGCTTCCTGATTGACAACAAATGAAAGCAATTCTAATGACTTTCACGTCGTCCACCCTGTGACAGGTAGGGAACACAGTGACGAGTTAAAGACGGACAGAGACGGATTAGATGTAAGACACCAGTGTGTGTGTGCGTGTGAAAATGTTACACATATTTATATTCCTCTGTATGCCTGGATGTGTGTGTGTGTGTGTGTAAGATGAGGGACAGTGACAGATGAGCGGAGAAGAGCTGTGTGTCCATGGGGCAGTGAGTGATCGATCGCTGTGCCTTGCCCTCCGTGTCACCTCGGGCACCCGGCGACCTTTAGGAAGCGCAGGCGTCCGTAATTACCCGGATTGCACACACACAGTCACACCAACACACACACACACACACACACACTCAGGATGCCAACGCTGCACTGTCCACAAGCTTGAGGGATGACAGGATGACACAAAGTGGGGAACACAAACTGTGATTGGGTGGTGGTGGTGGTGGTGGTGTGGGGGGGGGGGGGGGTGCAGGTGCAGTCCTATCTCAAGCATCTGATGAACATGAATATTGACATATGTCCCTCAGACTGCCTGATACTGCCCTGAGTGAACATGTGGCTAATACTATTGATCTGGAAGTCCAATCGATCATGTTGAAAAGCAAATCTTCACACAAAATCTAAAATGTGCCGGCTGGTTATTAATACATGTTTAATCACCCTGAGACTGTCCTGCACTTCCCACAGGGGTCTCTGGGGTCTCCCTGCACACATTCAGTTGACTGGCAAAGCCATGCAGGAGCAGAGACCACCACAACACAAAGCGCTCAGACACTTTAAGAGACTTGGGCATCCACAAACTGAGGGAAATGAGATGCATGCACGCATACAACACGGTGATTGATGACAACCTCAAGCCAAATACCTGCGAAACACAAAGTGGCCACAAAGCAATGCCTGAAGACTCGTTCCTATAGCAGTCCAATGTGCCATGGGTTGGGTGATACTTTAGTTTGCAGAGACTAGGGATGTCATGGGAACTGACGCTTCCTTACTAAGTAAAAAAATGGCAGTACTTTTTTTCCTACAGTGCCACAGGTATTGAATACTACATTTCTGGTATCGTGACCCATAGCAGAGAGTGCAACAGTTTTGACCTAAATGCATTAAAATAGGGACGAAAGGGCAACATTGGCGTTGTCAGCCCAATATGAAGTGATTGGCCTAATAATGAAGAATATGGAGGATCCTGTTAGCTAGATTGGTTGGTAGGAGGGCTTTGTTCATTAAGCATGAACAGAGCAAAGAGAATCATGTGGAAATGTAGCTACTTGCGCTAACACTAGCATTCCTGTAATCTGCACTTCTATAAACAAAGTCTGCTGGTTTTTGCCTCCTGACAAAAGGCACCCTCGCTGCCATTAAGGGAGTAAATGATATGCTCACCATGCAGATGAGACACTTGTATCGGTCTCCTCTCAGAATCTGCCTCTCCAGCTCTCTGATTCGAGCCTTCAGAGCGTCCATGGTGGTAGCCGTGGAGTCCTCCTCTGTTACCCTGAGGGAGGAAGAGAGGATGAGATGTTGAGCTTTGACATTATGAAACATATTGACAGTGTAAAATGTGAAACCTAGAACCATTGACCAATCAGACCGTGTGTTCAACATTTAGTGACTTTAAGGTAAATAGATACTTTTTCAAATGAGAAAAGGGATGAACGCGTTTAATATGAAAGTAATTTGTCGTTGCGTTGTATGAAAAAGACTATTCTCAGAGGTAGGTCTATTTACTTTACATTATTCACTTAAATTGTGTTGCTGTTTTGTATTTTCTAACAGGGAATAATACTCTGTTGTGCCTTGACATTAAGCCCACTTCTTAGAAAACATATATAGATATATATTGTGTATCGCCATTCGGCCTTCAAAATATAGAGATAGGATTTTGGTCCTTTTTTGACCCAGCGATAGTCAACATGTGTTTTCAGGGACTTTTTGAAAAGTTCTATGCTAACATTGAAAAAGTTAATAAGCTAAATGTAACAATGCATTAACACATTTTATCCTTTGCACTCCCCTCTCGAATTGACTTGTTTTGACTTTAAGTAAAGTGCCCATTCCTCTTTTTCTAATATCTCTTGTTTAACTTTCATCCTTTGGATCTCCTCTCTTTTGTTTTGCCATCTATCCTCATGTCCATTCATCCCTCTCAATTTATCTCCTTCCTTCTGTTTTTATCTCCTCCCCCCCTTTCTTCATCCCTCCTTCATTCTATCCACCGTCCTACCTTCCTCTCTCTCTGAGCAGCCTCTGATTAATGTGTAGCATGATAACAGAAAATGTGCATTTAACACTGTCGGACAGCATATGAAGCAGCCATAACTAAATCAATACGGTCGACGGCAGACCACAGCGCTGCAGCTGATGATGATTTGGCGCAGCGAGACGAGGCCGCACCGTGTTTATTATAGCCATCCGCACGATGTGCGTGTTAAAATGGGACTGTGTGTGTGTGTGTGTTTATGGTGATGTGGTCATTTTGCAGCCTGATAGCTAGCTGATCTATGGTATTGATCTGGATGGGGAAGGACAAGCGGAGAGAGGGCGAGAGCGAAATAGAACGATAAGTGGCTGTGTGTGTGTGTGTCCTAGGATATGGCTTCATTTGCTGCATCCTCAAACAGCAGAGGCTACAAGGAAAGGATAACAAGGATTGACTTTCTGAATGTACTATTAAGAGACAGGTTTCCTTCAATCCATGCTTGCAATGCAATAGAAGTTAACATGAATAGATTCACATTGTATTTCCTTCATTCCTATCATAAAGCTTATTGAAATGAAACATATTTGGTTTGCAAGACCATCACCAGAATTCTATAATTACTCCAGTGTTAAGCTCAGCGACAACTCTCTAAAAACTCTGATGTGATCGACGCACATGTATTTCTCCATCTTTTTTAAAACCTTGGAAGAAAAACTAAACATTTTAAAACAAAGTTAAGGTAAATGTAATTTATTTGTACATTTTAGTTGTTGGATCATTGGTCAAATCAAGCAATACAGTTGCACTCGGTTTTTTTACACTTTCTTTTTTACTATTTTTTGATATTCATAAACGACTTAGCAAGCGAGTTTTTCTTCCTTCATGAGAAAGGTGGACCTGCTCCATCCCCTGCCTGAAGCCCACCACCGTCCTGTGTCTATAAAGGCTAAGCTGGGACTCCTAGACTGGCTGGCCGTCCCGTGCCCTATAAACTGCTTTAGCCTCTCCTCTTATTAGTCCTGAGATTGTAAAAAGCCATTTAGCCTTGATTAGCCTGCTAGCTTATAAATGGTCAGTGGACTCTGGGCTGGATGGGGGTTGTCCCTAAAACAAGGCTGTCTCTGCCTTTTAACAACTCCAATAAAGCTCCCTGTCGCTCAGTCGAGGAAAAAACTCTGCCAAGGCGCTTCCTGTCTTTGTCCGAAGTGAGTTTAAGAACAAAGACAGAAAAATAAGTTTCTGCTTTTTACCCTTTCGCCTCTCTATTAGTCGTTCTGTCTCTATAATCAAAATCTGTTTAGCAAAGGTGATTTTTGGAAAGTCGTTTAACTTCCTAATTTGATATGTTCATTTAATTTGACGTGGCTGTGGCCATTTAAACTGGGGGACAAGGAGGTGGAGGAGGGCGTTGAGGAGATGCAAAAGATTGAATGGAGGCAAAAAGGAGAACAGGATGATTTCACAGGGCCAGGGCAAGGAAAGACAACTCTCCTGGGCTACACAGAGAGATAAACTGCCTCTCCACCAGCAAAAAACTACAAGTACAAATCCTTGAGTTTAAGCTCTTTATGCTACGTCACTGATTTAAGCTGGCTCAGGGGTTTTCAAGCTTTTCAGTTTAGGAGCCAAAAATATTGAAATTTATGTCACTGGGACTCTGGCTTAGCAAACATGTCAGGTGGACTCGCAGAAACACTTCAGATCGGGTAACAACCTAAAGTGTAAGGGTGTTACAGCAAGTTTCCATGAGTGTGTGTCCCAGGGGGAGACTCACGTTATTTACACTACTTTAAAACATATTTACATCATATGGTTATAAACCTGATTTGCGAGCTTGTATGATTGCAGGTATTGGTGGCGATACAACAATACTAATGATACTATTAGGCTATTGCATGTGTAAGCTGTTGATAACAGTTCTTAAAAAGAAAGAGCCTTAGAATCTGCCAACATCTAAATCAGGAAGTTAAATGGAATTGGGTTTTAAATGATAAATAAAGTCCTGGAGTCTATGTTGAATAAAATTGCTGTACAGGAACACCAGATCTAACATTTATAAATCGTTTTATGGATATTAACCTGTATGTACTGCACATCTGTTTGGGCAGAGTGTTTGTGGGCACAGTGGGACAAAGCTCCGTCTCGGTACGTTTCCACTGAAGCCGTGGCCTTCATTTGAAAGCCTGGCGTCATAAAACTTAAAGATCCAACACTGAAATAAAACTTCCATTCACGCAACATGCTGCTACTCCAGCTCAGTTAGTGGCCCACCGGGCTATTTTGGACGGTGTGTGGGTGTGTGTGAGTGAAAGAAAGTGAAATTGCCGTGCATTTCCATCTCCAGTCAGCCCTATGGCGACAAGCAGGCAGGAGCGCCTGACAGAGACAGATAGATGGCTGCGCCTCCCCTCTATTTAGCGCTCCATCCCCAACGTGTGTGGGGCTATTTCTCATTTCATTAGTGTGTGTGTGTGTGTGTGTGTAGCTGAAGACCCTCCACCATCCATCTCAATCAGCCCCGTGTCTTAATCTACTGTCTACCTACATTTTGGCCTCACTCGGCCTCTCTGGCTCTCTCAACGCGAGCACACGGCAAATTATAAAATTAACAATTCATTCTCAAAGAAAACACAATATTCTAGGAAACATTTGATCCACCTGGTAGGGAAATAAATCTCAGTCAGGCAGGTGCTGTGAAAATAGCAGCGGTAAATCCCTTTAGAGCATCATTGTCTGCTGCACCCTGTTAACCGAGGCCTTAACTACACTGACACACCATGATAAAACATTTAAGTCACTATTGATTTCCCCTGCCCCAGCCCGATCTGTGTGTGTCTGAGTGTGTGTGAGGGTGTGTTTCTGTGTGTGCAGGTCTCAGGGGGCAAAAGGGTAGGGGATAGGGGGGGGGGTGTGTTTTGTAAGTGCCTGAGAAAAATTGAGACAGAGGACGAGAAGAGAAGAGCAATGGGAAAGAGAAAAAGAAGGCAGAAAGAGAGAGAAATGTGGCTTAGCGACATCAATAAAGGAGAAGAAGGCAGCCAGAGCTACTGGGCAGTGTGTGTGGAGGGGGAGGGGGGGGGAGAAATCTAGCTTCATCACTTCCAAATTGAGGACAGATTCAATTATTTGCAGAAACCACATGGAAATCTCTCCGCATTGTTCCAGCTGGAGCACCAAATTTGGCAGCAATCGCATTGGCGGCATTGGAGGGGCCATTTATCTTGGAGGGGAAAGAGCGTCTCAGGCGTTGCACGTGAATGTGTGTGTGTGTGTGTGTGTGTGTGTGTGAGCTCATTTATCTTGCGGGGGAATGAGCAAGGGAACAAGGACGCCCCGGGAGGCGACCAGATCATTACCCATCTGGGATCAGAGACAGAGAGAGAGAGATTTCACTAACGCTGTGCAGAGCCACACACACACCGACACACACACATGCACAATGTATCAATGTAACGAAAGGAGACAAATCTCATTTTCATTTGGGGACGGAGAGACACAGAAGCTCCACAAATACGTGCATTTATAGCAAGTGGAGAGGAGTGAGGCGGGGAATTGTTCCAGCCAGCTGACTGCCTGTTCCATTGCAATCATTCAGCATCTCGTTGGCTGGCTTTAAATGGATACTTAGATTAAGGCATGTTCTGCTCCAGGTGGCCAATAACACCTCAGCTAGAACATCATGTAGCAACACACACAGACACATTCTGGCCTTAACTAAGTCATAACGTCACATCTTCTCCTGGAAATTCTTAGGATTTAAGGTAGTTCTTGGAAATATGCTTCAGGTGAGAGTTGATGATTCCAACTAAATGAGATCTGTTCCTTGCCAGGAAATATTCCCTTACTGACATTAGTCTTAGTTGTGTATGGTCTATGGCAGGAACATTTATTACAAAAAACGGTCTTAAAGTAACTGCTTTGGAGAGAAACTTGGACTCGATGCCATCTTAAACTGTCCAACACTAGACAACAATTAGTTGTTTCACAGAAAAACAATTACCAACTTTTTCGATAATTGATTATTCGTTAATCTGGAAATGAGTTTTTCAGTCTCTAAAAAAAAGAAGCATATTTCCTGCTTTTCTCAGTTTTATATTATATTAAAGTGTATGAAAATATATTTCAAGATACCAGGGTGGACTTCGGGAAATTTGGATGCACATTTTTCATGTTTTTCTGACATTTTATAACCAATTAATTGATATATAGATATGTATATATCTATATATTAGATATGTATATATATAGAAAGTGATCGGCACATTTATCACAATGAAAATAATCCTTAGTTGCATCTCTATCCTCTACAATAACAAATAGCTTTGCAACTATTTAATGTAAACAGCACCATAGGAGGGCAACGCTTCCTCACCGACATCAATACCATGCCTACTGTGCATGTGTGTGTGTGTGCACAAATAGATCAATCAGCGCTGTTTGACCATTGTCTCTACACACACCTGCTTACATCTCACTCTCAGACACAAAGATAAACAAGGACGATCACAGCACGAAAAAAAAAGAAACTTCAAATGCAACACACACACACACACACACACACACACACACACACACACACACACACACACACACACACACACACACACCACACACACACACACACAACACACACACACACACACACACACACACACACACACACACACACACACACACACACACACACACACACACACACACACACACACACACACACACACACACACACACACACACACACACACACACACACCAATCTGCTTAACACACACACTGCAGGGCTGTTTCTGATCAATAAACTTCAAGCTGCTCTGCTTATTCACCAGTTATCCCATCTGCTGATATTTAATATGGGTAACACACACACTGAGGATTGATTCATCTAAATGAAGCATTTAGCGCGTGCCGTCTCCCCAGGGCTGACGGGAAACATTCTTAATAAAGGAAAGCTATCTAAATGGCTATTCTCAAAAGTAATGTTTTTAGTAAATATACATTTAACACCTTCCTTAATCGTATTATGTCATTGGATTCCTGCTCTGTTAGCCACTGCAGCTTTGACTGAGGTTTCCAATAAGAGGAAAAACAACACACACACACACACACATCATTCCCACCTTTACATTTTGCCTGAGGAAATGAAACTGAAAGCGGGAAAGGTTAGGAAAATGAGATGAGAGGGGGGATTTTTAGGGGGTATTCTAAAAAGGCACTTTGGGTGGACAAAGGAAAACACTTTAGGAAATAGGGTCTGGGATGGAAGGCAACAAGCAGACTGACCCCAGCTCAGTGTGTGTGTGAGTGCGTGTAATCGCACGGGGCAAAAGGACAGGAGAATATGCCAGACATGCAGAAGCAACCAATCAACCAAATCCCTCTTTCTCTTTGCTCGCTTGCCCACTGACGTTTCTCTCTCGCAATGAGCTGACCTCTATTGCCCATGCGGGGGACAGGGTGTGTGTGTGTGATTGTTTGCTTGTGGCAGAATATGGATGAGGAGATGGAAATGAGGGAATTACAGAGCGCTGGCCTTTCACACACACACAGGGTGTTCTAATGGATAGGGCAGTGCTTGTCAGTGTGTGTTTGCAGCACAGCAAGGCGAGGGGGCTTTTTTTGTTCTGTCCAATCCAGCATCAAGCTGCAGTCATATTCACATGACAATATGACATCATTAGAAGTGTTTCTTCTAAGGCTGAATTGCTAAACCTGGTATTTTGTCAGTTAAAGTACTACTCTTTTTTGATAATATAGGTTGACTGAGTCGGCTGCAAGGCTGTAATACTGTTCAACCAGTATTTTTGAAACTTGAATTGGATTTGCTTTTTTATATAAATACGAAGAATCATTTGTTGGGTCCTTTTTTTTGTGCTAAATTTAGGTTGGGGGAGATCTGCAACATCGAGACCGTCGACGTCTGTGTCGTTTCTGGTTCATGGCCTACTAGAATACGAAAATATAATTCAAATGCACACTGACTGACCAAATAAACTTTTATTTCTGGCTAAAAACGGGTGACAGTGTTGACTTAAATTCTGATTCAGATACATCATCTATAGTGGTTAACATGCAGAGTCTCTGAATAACAAGTGATTGTTCACACATTTATTCATGTAGATGGCTGTGTTAACATGGGCCGGACATTTTTATTTTAATATGTTTGGGTAATAGTTCATAATTTTGATCACTGTGTGTCATTAGGGTCATTTGTTTTCCCTAATGTCTGCCTCCAATCTATGAATGCCACAAGTGTGATGTTCAGGGTCCAATCTTATCTCACTGTATAAGCGGTGTTGTTGTGAGATAACATTAGCATCTTTTCACACTGCTGCCTTCACGAGTGTGTCCCGTATCTGCTTGTGTCTATGTCGCCATTAATGATTCTAAGTCAGCTCTGAGGGGACACAACTGCAGGAAAATCAATACCTGGAGACACACTCGTAGTCACACACGCACCCAGGAAAAACAGAAACCACACAAATTGCATAATTTATGACCGTCTACAAGTCGACTCTCCCACAAGTACGAAAACTCATCACAAAGTCATAGAATCACAGAGTGTGTGTGTGAGACGTCTGATATGACGATGGGAAACGTGACAGTCGTTTCTGCCTCATCTTTAAAACTAAATCACAAAGCGTGTGTGCACATATGAGTAACCTACTTTTCGATCTCGCTGTTTTTACAGGTGCGCGGGGCGCAGGAGGAAGAGCAGGAGGATGAAGGAGTGCCGGGGTCTGTCTTGCTGCTTTCTCCGTTGCTTGTTGAAGGCATCTCTGTAAACACAAACAGGAGGCATGGTTAACACTGGACAACAAGCTTCAATAAGCATTCAACAGCTCAATGCTACATTCCTAGAAACTGTCAAAATTAGTAGATAAAGTGAAACGAATATATAATAATGTACTTTATAAATACAAGACTTCATTTGACAAGGTTCCAAGGACAGAAAAAAAAGGCAGTAAAAATGAGAATAAGGCTAAAGTACACAAGAGCGCGAGACAATAAGAATCCCCAGCTCTGGGGAAAAAAGGATACACCACTATAATTACATTCTTAATACACTTCCTCTAACTTTAAACTATTGTGTGTCTCGTGTGAATACCACCCTATTCATGGCATCTTGGCTTTGTGGCTCTTAAATTGATTAACTGAGCTCATGACTTGTGGTAAATGTTCCACCTATTGAATGGGGGATTTGTTTGCTAATAAAACGTATGGCATTTTTGACAATGATCTATCTTTCCGTGTGAGTAAGTATATACACTTTATATGAAGTCCTACAATACTAAACTCTTAATACATTTGTGAAATGAAAATCTTACCGTCGCTGGCCCATTTGGAGCATTCAGGCGTTATTCTGTTAGAAGGCATCCCACCGCTGCAACACAGAGACACAAGAGTTAGTATGAACGTAGCCTTTAGGGTGCATTCCATTAGCCAACATTAGTTAACTCTGCTAGCTCTTTGTTAAGGTTTCGTACTTGAGCACGGCCCCCCGTAGCGCCTCCCTCTCCCGGGCCTCCCCCTGGTCCTCCCCGGCCCCGGAGCAGGGGATGATGTCGGCCTCGGTGTACTGCGCCTTGCCGTACTCCAAGGTGTCGTCTCCGTCCACGTCTAAGTCTGCGTCGCTGTCTGCCGTGCTCTCCTTGACGCTACACGTGGCGAAACCAGTTCCTGTGAAAGTAATTCAAGACCATTTTTTAGGATTATTTATATTTCACATCACTAACCTTGGAAATTGTGTGTGGGAGTGTGACAGAACATTGGTCCCAAGTGCTTTGATATATTGAAAAACTGGTGATCAGCTGAATTTTGAGCCCACATTTAAATAGTACAATCCCACAGCTAATCACTCGTACTCCAACGCAATGCAGTGAGGTTTGTTCTAAAAGTTATTGAATGAATTACATGCTAATTGCTGCTCAAAAAAGCCCCAAAGTGAAAAAACACTGTTATTGTGGCACATGAAAATAGCAATGAATAGAAAAATCAAAACACTGTTTTATTTTCAAATATTTGTACATACTTAATACATTTTTTATTACGTATTTTTATCATTACGTATAATTGTATCCCTTAGCTGAAATATGGCTATAATTTACTTTTTTAACTACACAACATAACTAAATTCACTCAGTGGCACCCCAAGCATTCCCTTTTAAAGTTATGACTGCGTTGTCCTCATCTCTTGATTCCACTAGGCACATTTTACAGGTCTAGCAAAATACTTTAAAAAAAGGGCCTCAAACTTCTTCCTGAGAAACTTTAAGATCTTAAATTTAGCTCAGTTAAAACTTTACTTTTTCCTTTTCCAATTACAGGTCTGTAGATGGGAAAATATTTGGTCAGAAAGACAGCGTTCAGACATGGGTGAACTGATGAAGACTGACACCTCGCCCATCAATCCCTGAGAGAAAGAGAGGGCGAGTGTGTGTGTGTGTGAGTGGCACTTCTATAAACCCAGTGATGAACGCTCAGACAAACCCTCACCGCTGCCTGACTGCTCCCTTCAGCTCCACTTAGCCACAGAGCTGGCTGTGTGTGTGTCCGTCACTTAAGAGGCGTCTCCTCAGTGTTTGTTTGAGACCGTCTGTCCCTCTGTCACTTAGGCCCCTTCTCCCCACACCCTTGAAGGAGTGTGTGTGTGTGTGCATGCAAGTGTGAGTCAGTCTACCTGTCACTTACTCATGTCTATCTACCACGCATAGGTAGGTAAGGTGTGTGTGAGTTACTATTTGAGCACTTGCAGGTGGGTAGGTGTGTGTGTTTCACTTGAGATGTGACTCTGAATGTTTCTGTGTGTGTGTGTACCAGTGACAGGCTGACAGCCATCTTATTTACACCTATCCCAATTTCTACAAGCTCTTAGCTGGACTAGTGTGCTCTGTGTGTATGTGACAATTGTGTGTGTGTGTGTGTGTGTGCATGGCACCAGATAGAAGCTCGACACCATTGACAGCCATCTTATTTAACCCCCCTGTCCCAGTATGTGTGTCTCGATACTTGACTCCCTCTCAGTGCACTACACTGTTTCACTGCAGTGTGGCGTCTTTGTCAAAGTGCAAATCAGCCGCTCTAAGACTCGTCTTGGAGGAGATTTAAACACCTGCTCCTCCTCCTCCTTAACTGCAGAATTCATTTCACTCTTACTGTAGAAAATCATTTTTAAAATGAGGAGGGAGGAGAATGAATGTGAGTGTCGAACGGTAAAGCCAGCAAGATAAAACGCGCCACCAATGCTAAGCTGTTTTACTACAGGGGCCATGGTTTTTAGTGATCAAATAAAAAGGACCTTTTAACTTTTATTTGGTCTCCGCAGCAGAAGGGATCATATGGTAACAATGGGCACGCAGTGTAAATCTCTGCTCCGCTCGGCTACTGAGGCTTTAGTTACTCAGGGCACAGCAGAAGGTGAACAGAGCACGTGTCACATTATAGCTGGTTGAACTACATTCCTTTTTTAGCCTTTTTTCACTGGCAGATTTTCTAATCGCTAATTAGTTTGGTTTGCTTAGGGTAAAGTTCTGTGTTTCAGGGAACTGCGTTTTATTTCTGACCTTTACAAGTTGTATTACTGACCTGTCTTTCACCTACTACAACCTTTTGTTGACGTATGAGGTCCATACTTAGGTTCACACATGGAGGTAGGACCAATGTTCTCTGGTCTTTTTACATTTAACCTTAAGCCATTCTACCCAGAATGCCTTTGTCAGAAAGGTTAGGTACCAAGCTTTGAAAGGCAGGCTTCTTATCCAGCAGATGTACATGAGAGTAAAACAGATATCCTTTACTGCAAACCACCAATGCTTTAGTGTGTGTTGTGGTGGTTGGGGCATAATCTGATCAACTGATTTCACTATAGATCTTGTGGCTAGTTAGCCACAATAACTGGCTTCAAGAATTGGAACTTGGGCATGTGGGTAGAGGTTTTTCCAGATGTTGCCTCAACCTCAAAGCCACAGAGATGCTTCAAAATCTGTGCTTTGATCATAAACCCGACATAAGTGGATCCATAAAAACCTGTAGCCTGAGGGATTATTAACTTTACAGGTTCTGTACAGGACTGATCTGAGCATCAATTATGGGTCTAAAATACAGTTGAGAATAAATAAAACAAAGCACAAGACAAAGACTTTTAAACTAACTGGGCAAATATACAGTAGTATGTCGATGATTTTGGGTCTGTTTATTTAGTTAATTTAATGGTTGTGTGAGTTAGTCTTTTAACTGTTCTAAGAATAACCATGACTGCTTGGATGAATTTATGTGTTTCATATTTCTAACTGAAACTGTGGCCTAGGTCGGGATGCCGCAACACACAGAATTGCACGAATATATCTTCAATAGCAGAGGTTGACCAGTTGGACTATTTTTAAATATCGCCCAAACCTTAAAAGATGGATATGATGTGTTATTTTCTTACAGATATGTGGCCTATTTTAGCATAGACAAACTGTACATGTCTTAGGTGTTTTAAATGTGAGCATATGTGTGGCCCGCTGTGTGTGTGTGTGTGTGTGTCGGTGCTTCTATCTGTCCCTCTAAGCAGTCTTGGCAGGCCAATCTAATCTGGCCAAGGAAAGGTCAGCCCCACTCTAACTGCCTTTCACTCACATTATGCACCCACATCCCCCCCCCCACTTTCCTTTTTACCCCTCCACCTCTCTTATTTATTCCTCACCTTATTTCCCCTCCTTTTTATGTCATCACTCCTTTCTTACCTTTATACTTTCGCATTTATCCGACGTATCCCCTTTCTACTAATGTTCCCTTCCTTGTTTTTTTGACAGTTCTCTTTTACCACGTTTATTTTTCTCTCTACTCCTGTATCAATTGTTCTCTTTCCCCCCCCTCTTGTACCAGTTTCCTCTCTTTTTCCGCTTGACAGGCGTGATCAATAGACACACTTCCCGACTCCTACAGGGCCATCCTGGTCTGCCTCATTATCATAACCATCTCCTGAATACCGGTGACTCTTAACATGCTAACTACATGTTTTATCCTCTGATTTACATGTTTGCAACAGCGAACACACTCAATCTACACAGGTGTCACCGCAGCGCTGCTACAAGTCAAGATCTGAGGAGGCAGGCGGGATCAAAGACTCATCAGGCTGACTGACAGCCCGGATCAACCAATCCACCGACCTCGCAGACATCCCGTTACCATAGCAATTATCTGGACCCTCTAAGAAGCAGAGAGGAGGAGAGTCAAAGGTCATCGCACTATCTTTCTGCCATTTACAGGTCAGAGAGAGAGAGATGGGCAAAGGGACACAGACACAAAGACATGAGACGGCCATCTTTGAAGTCCATTTACAAAGCGCAGATTTTCTCCTCTCTCTCAATCCCTCTGGGCCATCTCATCCTGCAGTAATCCCCCTCTTCTCCTCCTCCGTCTCTCAGGACGGGCTGATATCAGACCTCTGGATCTGTCTGCCTCCCTGTCTGCCTTTCCATCTGTCTGCGGATAAACTCACAGATCAACCACTCTGTTCAATGCCTGGTAATGCCAATGGAAAAGCAGTAGAGAACCAAATATGAATAGGAAAAAAACTTAACAAAAAATATGTTGTATTCAGATTTATTCATTCCAGCCAAAATGTTCATAATTGATTACTTGGGGAATTTTATAAAAGTATTGCAGTTATTTGCTGGATATCAGGAACTTGAACTGCTATTGGACAATATAACACTTTGAGCACCCCATTGGGCTCTGGAAACGTTGTACTGAATCTGAAAGTATTCCCTGGCATTGTGCTTTCAAAATGATTCCAAACATTGTGAAAGAACAAAAGTGTCTATTTGCAGATCTGTCAGAATGTCTTTTTAGCCTTGTTAAACTATTCTTTAAATATTTCCTCATTGTAATCTACATTTATTGTAGTTTAAACTATTTTATTAACGTTCACTTTTTTGTGGTGCTTGATTGAAGACAAATAATGAGAACAATTGATTTGATATGAAAATAAGCTCTCTTATCGGCGCTAATATCAAAATAATTCAAATGGCACAATCCAAAGTGCATGACATTATGATGAAAACTTGGGCCATATTTTTATAATGTATCCCGCAAGGTTAAGAAGCTAAATCTAGTTGCTTTCCGGCTCATAAAACGGACACTTGGACCGACAGACAGTCCACTAGACAGATGAAGAAGGCTCTCTGTCTGAGCTGAGGCTCCTTTCAACCTGGCTAAGCCGGTGCGAGACACAGGGAAGTCTTCCCTCACACAGAGTTGAATCATAAACGGATCTTGTTCGATTTTCCTCCCTCCCTCCTCCCCTTGAAAGGGCCCCGTTCCCTCTGCCTTTCTTCCTGGCGCTCTCAAAGGGAGGGAAGGATGGTGGCACTTCACAGAGGGATAGGCCCTCTCTTCATGCCACCAGCTGAGGAGACCCCCTGCAACATCTCTGTGTCCGTCTGGCCCATGCCGGCCCTCCAGAGCCTGCCCGATTCAGCGGCGAGTGTTAGAACCACTGAGGAGCTTTCAAGACAAAATCCACCTTCTGAGCCCTGAGCAGAGTGTGTGTGTGTTTGAAGTGGTTCTCCCCAGGCCACCGCAGTTATATGTGTCACATCACAAGGCACCCTATTAGAGAGCGGCAGAAGGGTCCTGTGTCTGCTCGCTTTAACGACGTGAAAGAGAGACGGAGCGCCGGGGAGATGGATGGCCACCTCCCACCCTGCGAGCTGTTCTTTGGAGCGCTACAGTTGAGATTTCAACATTGATCTGTCTTGTCTCCTCGGCTCTCTCTCTCTGGCTTGCAGGTGAGGCTCAGCATGTGTGTGTTTAACAACGGATCGAACAGGCAGAGCTGGAAGGGGACAGATGAAAGCCGAGGCAGAGGGTTTGAAGGAGCCTCTCAGAGATGACAACGGCTCTTTACCTCCATCTGTGCACATCTTGAGGGTTTGCCTCCACCGTTGTTTTTGTATCCACATATTACACATAAACACACGTGAGGCCACAATGGGGGGCACAGTGCGGAATAAATCATCTAACCCAAAAGTCAAAGTAGATACATTTATCTTTTGGGCTTGGGTTTTTAACATATTATAGGCAAAGTGATGAAATAAGGAAATAGTAAGTATATATATAATCTATAATGAAATTATTTGTAGCTCTATTTTGCGCTCCAACAGGAACTTATCACTGATATATTCTACAGATTTTCCAAACAATAAATCTAAAAACTATAAAGACATTAACCAGTTCATTATAAAGCATAGGCTGCAGCACTTTTAATATGAGTAAAGAAATATGTTTCTCCATTCTGGTCTTTGGGTGAATCAAGTATATACAGTATAATGTATTTAATTAAATCATTGTTGTACTACTTGCTCAAACAAGTTAAGCATAAGAACATTAAGTGAAATGAGTTTGGCTAAACATAAAATCACAAGTTTGAAAAATGTGAGGAGCAGAAATGTGACAGAGAGCTATCAGTATGTGTGTGTGTCACAGAGCAGCCGTGCTCCCCAGTGACCAGCCCTCCCATACAGCTCCATAATTGCATTTCTGGGCACACACCCATACACACACACACTAGTGACCAGCAGGTCAATTGCCCAGCTGAATGTGTTTTCCTTCCCCTTGCTAAGAGGGTTGTGTAGGGCCGGGCCAAGCTCAGCTGGGCTTGGCCGGACCCCCACTCCCGCGGGGCGAACCTGGAATTCCCCTCAGAACACTGCTGGCACCATTGTGGCTCCCTGGTCCCATTCAACACAGCTGACAACAGACTCAACACTGAATTGCTGGCTAAAATGTGTAAGAAGGGGAGGTTTGAACTGAAAGGTAATTACACCAATGATGGCTGAAATATGTGGAATATTTTAAAATGTGAATGCGTAGAAAGGACTTCAAAATGCGTGAAAAAGTTTACAAATCGTAAAACCATTAGAATGCAGAGTGTTCCCAGAATGTCAAATATGACTAAAAAGGTTTAAAAGCTATGAATTAGAAAAGCTAGCATGCATGTCCTACATGAGCTAATGGTGTTACGATGTTTGAAGGAAGTGGTTGTGTTGGAATATGTGAAGTGTGCGTGCGTGTGTTTGTACCTCTGAAGCCTCCTTCCAGCAAGGCTGTGGCTCTGATCCTCTTCTGCCCCGCCCACTCGTACTCCTCAAAGCCCCGCCCATTTTCTCCATCTGCAGAGTCATCGTCGCCTAGCGTACCCTCACGCTGACACACAAACAAACGGACACATGTTAATGAAAGCAAACATTTCACACATTTGGTGGCACTTTGTTCTTGAAAAATAGTGGTGAGGTGTAAGAAAGGCCAGATGTCCATAGGACGCGTTATCTGTACTATACCATGAGCAGCTGTGATGAGCACTACTATTGTTCGTTGTCAATACAACAAGAATACATTTTGTTTATCTAAACAACATGTTTTCATAAAAACGACTTTAACCTAGCAACTTATTCAGTGAAAGCTCCTACTACTTCCTTCTTCTGTTGGGAGGAATCTTCTGTGCCATGTTATACCTTTTTGTTCCTATACTCAATATGTTTTCAACAGGACGTAGGCTCAGCTTTCTCTGCTTTAAAATAAAAGGCCTTTCCATCTTGGAACAGATTCAAATAAATGTTCTGTTTAGCCAAAAGAAGGCTTTTTTGTGGCCAATTTAACCTGCTGTTTTGGACTGAAACATGTCACTAGTTTCAGTAGAATAAGTAATAACAAACCGCTCACATGGCATGGTACAGCACTTTAACGCCTATAGTGCAAAAGAGTTATTAGTGATTCTACAGCTAGTGGAACAGAGAGAAGGCAGTGGGGTGAGAAACAAGTGGATTAGAGGTTAGTGGTAACGATTTGTTGTCTTTTTCGTGTATTCTAGGAAAGAACAGAACTGCTGAGCATCTACAGGAAAGAATGACTGGAGACCAAGTTGGACATTAAAGGCTGTCGTTGGGGTGACATCTACATAAAAGAGAGAGAAGACTTTTAAAGTCTCCCTGCTTGGGCTTCATCTTCAGCAAGCATAGGCCAAATTGGTCCTCGTCTACAGATATGAAAGAGGTAACTGATCATTCAGGAGATGCATGCCAATGGATAAGATGCAAACTTGTCATATGGGATAAACCAAAGCCTTTAGTTTAAATGTTGTGTCTGCTTTGCAACATCAGCATTTAAGACAGGTTCATATTGTAACTTCAGCATATTTAAACTTCAGCATGTAATTCACTAATTGGATAGAAGCCAGCGATCCACATTCATTGTAATAATGGTGGTAACATATATTTAATGACGCAGGTATTGCTCTCACTAAAATGACCACTATTCCAGTTGATTTGCTATCGCACTCTTTGGAATGATCTTTTTGGGACTTATGTGTAGAACATTTCTTAATGGCAGTTGATAATGCATTGCTGTGCACTCGCTTTAAGTTTGCCATAGCAATTTGCACTCCTAGACCGGTTTTTAATGTGAAAACTATTTAACCTACAGTAAAAAATATTGCTTTGGAGTACATTTACCCGAAATCTATTCCAAAATGGCATTGCAGTGCAACTTTTACGCAATAACAGCACCAGTATAGAATTGACATCGGACTGAAAAAGTGATGCACAATCACTGCATCTCTAGATTAGTCAATGGTCAAGTCTTTCAGTTAATCCCTTATGATGAGAATGCAGAACCACCACGTAAAGGAAGTTAGGAGGTGGTTAATATCTAAAGGAAGTCGAGTTGCTATTGGTTGGCATCTACACTAATCTACAGAAGTGATTGGACAGCATCTACAGGAAGAGAAGGGTTGACAGGCTGTCCCACTGGTTTCAAGGCCAAGAGTGTACTACCTGGATCAGGCATTGTTCCACATGTCTACTCATATCTTCCTCGCTCCCAGCCAAGGGGGCGCTGCACAGCGGACATACCTGGCCGCCCTCCTCAGGCTTCCTCCTCTTCATCTTTCCTATACGTGCTGGAAATGGACAGACAAGGGAGAGAGACGGATACAGATTTTAATGTCAATGTTTATAATCACGTGAAGGGTTAGTACAATTCAAGCACTTTCAAGGTACCAAAAAACAAAAAGTTCCAGACTTTCAAGCCTTTATTATATAATCTGGATTGTTAATACGAGTATACATTTACACTCAATCAAACTTATTTAAAAAAATCTTTTTACCAGTTATTCAACAACGTTAAATGTATGTTATGATTCGGTTAGGTCATTTAATGCTTACTTATTTGAATTGGACCTCATTGGACTTATCTAGCTACGAAGTACTTTTGTATTTATACGAGTGATGTGTAGATGAAACAACAGAATATGTTGAAACTTCAATCATTTTTCAAAGGATTTTTCTTCAAATTCACGTACATTTCTAACTTTAATTGTTAAAATGAAGCATTTTTCCGACTTTGTAAGAAAAAAATATTTGTGTTGGATGGATGTTCCTGGATTGGATATGCATTGTAATATAGCTGCCCTTAATTCTCAATGCTTTAAGTCCATAAGGCTGAGAGGAGGCGGAGCTAAACTTGGCCCCTTCTGAAATGTGTTAAGACAGAAATGACAAGACGTGACAGTCTCAATCCCCCTTCCTCCTCTCTACATCCACACCATCCCTCTCCTCTTGGTTCCTCCCCTGCCCTCCTGTCACAGCTTCCCCCCCACCACACACACATTTAATTAGAAATTTAACAGAGCAGAACAGCCGTCATTGCGCCCCGAGTCTCTGTCGTTTTTTCTTAACTGCAAATGGCGCGCAGGGACATTAATTTTTAGCTGGGTGGGAAAGCAGAGGGGGCCAAAAGGGACATAAGGAAATACAGAGGATGGAGGGAGCGAGGCTGAGGGGTTAAGGAGAGAAACGGCCTCCTCCTCCTCTCCTGACGCTAATCGAGGGGAGCGTTGTTAAATAGAGAAGGGAAGGGGCCGCTAATTAGGTCCGGCAGGGATCTCTGCCCCCCCTCAGCCGTTATACCCCACATGAGAATGATTCCTGGTTCCACATGAGGGCGGAAAGAAAGTAATGGAGGGCGAAGTTTAAACTAAGTCTCTTGTCATGGGCGTCAAGTGTAAAAGGCTGAGTTATCTGCGTGTGCCCTGAGACTAAAAACAGCACAGTTCTTAAAATAAAGACAACATCTGATGTGTTATATTAATGCTTTTTGGTTTGACAAAGCTAAGTATTGACTGTACAGGTGGACATGGGTGACTGACTAAAGTTGACAGGTTTTATTCAGTAGCATGAAAAAGAAAGTCAGCTGACATCTTTGTAATCACTTCTTAAAACTCATTAGTTAACAAGCCTTTAACTAATGATGACACCACTCTGTTTTGCTCGACATCCATGTTCCACTTGTTTTGACTTCCTTTTTTTGTATTACTGCTGCTTTTGTTGAAAAACTGTGTGTGGGTTTGGGGAACTTTGAACGCATGCTCTGTTGCTGCCTGATCGACCTGTTTTTAATCCATGTAAAGCACTTTGTGAGGCTGTGTCAATTAAGTTATTATTATTTGTGTTAACATGAAGGAGTATTTTTTTCTTTCTTCAGAAAAGAAGATGCTTTGCTCTGTGACACACCGTGAGTGTGTTTGTAATAATTCATGAAAAAGTAAAAACTGGAGCCACAGTTGTCTGTCATGTGACTTCACTAATGAGTAATGATAGATAACCATCATACACATAAGTAACATTGTATCATTCGTTTTTTAACTTGTTTTGCAATCATCTCCTGGAACTTGAATGCTAAATATAATAAATGGATAAAATGCAATATTTTAAATTAAATAATTATTTGTATTCATTTTATAATGTGTCCTTTCTCATCTGTAAAATGTCTGACACTGAAGTACATTTAAATATATATTTTTGGAAATCCATCACCAAAAACAAACCAATGCAGACAAAGTAAATGATGAAAACGACCTTAAAATGAAATGGAGCCATATACAGTATATTATTAAGCCACATTAAGAAGAATCAAGACGCTGTGTGTACATACCATTCAATCTTGTTTGCCTGTTTGCTCGAACTCGTAAAAACGTCTGCAGACAGAGAGGAAAGAAGAGGGAGGAAATATACATTAGATAATAAATAAACAATATAACATGTTTACAAGTATGATAATAACTTTTCAGAATGGGATTGCTTTGGATGCTGAGACTGGGGCACTGTAAACAAACCTACATGTCTAGTGATCTCCACATCCTCCATGACTCTGAGGCTTCACCCTCAGCTCATTCTATTGCCGCCAAAACTCACGGCTGCAAACGACCAAAGTGTGTTTCCAGATACTGTTCATCACTGCAAACTAACGCCAGTTTCTACAATTTAATACGGATGGAAAAGGATTGAAAGTGGCGCTTCGAGTCGGCAGATTCTGCTCATGTCCGACGCCATGTTGGCTTGTTTTGATCACGTGACGCTCTGGGGACGGAAGTGAGGAAACGTCACATGTTGTTCCAGATATCAACCGCTAGGGGGAAGCAACGAGTTTCTTTAAATGCTCTTTTTATTATTGGGGTTAAGAGTTTTACATAGCCTGCACATCTGTTATACTCCTGGAGGACTGTTTATTAAATATAAAAAATAAGGAATACAATATTTTACTTTAAGATATTAGCTTGGCAGTGGTAACTTATTAACATGTTGAGGTTCTTGTAGGCTACTACTAAAGCTAGCTGAGTAGCACTTGAAATGTTTTGGCTCTATGAAACCTGATGTACTTATATGATTCTGTCTTCTTCAAGTTTGTATCTTCTTGGTCAAATGCACTTATTGTAAGTCACTTTGGATAAAAGCGTCAGCTAAATGCAATGTAATGTAATGTAATGTACTAAACTTGATTATTTCCATGTTGTGTGAGATATTGTAGACATTGTCTTGGAAGCCAGTATTGTATTTTTTACTTCACCACATTTAATTAATTTATATATTAATAACTGTGAGGAATATGCAGATATGAGAAAGGAGAAGGAGAGAGAATAAATAATACAATAATAAGAATGTAGTAAATTGAACCACATAAATAAATAATAAAAACAAGAACAGTAAAACTATAAAAAATATTGTTTCAATTATATAAACTTTTTCTCATATCTTATTTTTTATATTGTATTATATTATATCCAATGTTGAATTATCAAATGTCAAATTATCAACAAGACAGCGCTTTTTTGCAATAAGTGAAAAGCCAAAACCTGTTGAGAACAACTAAATTAATCGTTTATAATGCATTGTATTTTTTTAAGCCTATCACATGTAGTTTTAATAATTTAATTTAAATCTGCAAATAACATTGCAGTGAAAACTTGTACAGTAGAAGTATACATTAGGGAATAAGGTGTGTAAAAGGAACTCAAAACTGGCCGCTTTGGAATGAAATTTAAGTCTACACTTATTTAAATTAACGTGGAATATTTGGGGTCTCGGGTAGTTCAGGATGCCTGGGGTGAAATTCCCCGTATCATTACCAATAATGGTCTTATCATATAAAGTATCGCATTGGGAAATACATTAAGTGAGGTCAGATCTCCACTTTTGTCTTGCGGAATGTGCACCTCGGGTCTACTGGGATTCAAAGACAGAGGCCTGTACGTCTATAGCTTTATGCTGACTAAAGCATCCCACTCGCAGTTATAGATGCCCTCTCTTTGACACGGGAACAGTGAGCAGACAGCAGTCAGGCCTTCTTCTGTTCTAGCCCTCCATCCATCTCCACACTCCTTCCCTCTCTCCCCTATCCTCCCCTCCCTGCTGCCTCTTGAGTTATTGGCCCACTTGCCTCGCGTGGCCGCCACTACTACCGTATCATTATGATACACTCACTGAATGGCTGCTGATAGGTCAGGTTTTTAGAAGAATGGAAGAGAGAAAAAGCACTGACAGGCAGAGAGAAGGTGGCAAAGTCTGCCATTATGCTTCATTTTCAGGGTGGTAAAAAGAGTCACCATTGACTTAATCATTTGTATAATATAAGGTGATTTCAGCAGTTTCACTTAATGAGAAAATCTACTTTATTGCTATAAGGTCTTTATGAGCTGTGTCATCCTGATCGTATGGATGTAACGTCTGTGTGGACTTAATAGTTCGTATTTTATGGTGTAAGGGGGGAAACCCACTTAACCCGGAGATACATCATCGCCAGAAGAATTACCCGAACAAACTTTGATGAATTTAAGAGATAAAAGCAGTCATGGTGGCTCTCGAGACATGTGAGATTTAAAGGGATTGGCCTGTTGGTCAACCTAACTGCTGATAAGGCATGGGAAATCAAAACCTACCATGATCCTCTGCTGCTACACTGTAATACATCTGTCTGATGGAATTCACTTTTATATAAAATACAGGAAGTCTCAGGGTTTGCTACATAGTTAAATAATTGTTGAGGATGAACGGATTAGCCAGATTTGTGAAATGTTGTGTGAGAGAAACAGAATATATCATCTCATTTTAGAACATTGGACAGCAAGTATTAGAACCCCGTATTGAGCAATACAATGCAGCAGACCTGTGTACTGCGTATCATATTTTTCTCCCTAATTCACACTTTGAATCTCTTGGTATACCTTTTTATAAACATTATGACTGGAAGTAGCTTTATCTTTGTCCAAAAAGTGCCCAAGAAAAAATTACCTTTGACACCGTCCATTTAAATAAATGCAAATTGTAAAATGCGCTAACTTCCCATATTAGTGGATCATATGAAATGTTAGAAAAATATCTAACAATTCCAGAGTGTGTGTGGTGAGTATGATTGACTTAGTGCTGTGGTTTAGTCCTTGTGACTACACTATGGTTGGATATTGGTACAGACAGTAAAGATTAGTGTAAACGTAGACAGTGAGCGTGACCTGGTATCTGTCGGAGTGGTGGGCGTCTTCAGAGGACATGGGCGAGACCACTGGAGACTCTCCCTCACGCTTGATGTGCACCGACAACAGCATTGACTGAAGAAAGAGAGAGAAAGGGAGAAATAAAATGTCTTCTATATGCAGATGATCCTGTTATATTATCACCTAGGAGCAATGATTACAGCACAACCTGTCCTCGCTTGACAGGTGTAGCAGGGGAATAATCAATAAGCATGTACAAGAGTAAGGCTGTTTCAAAAAATAAATATAGATCAAAGAAAACAGACACCATTTTACTGTTGTAATACGGCCTCCTACACCTCAGCTTGACAAT
>NW_022987689.1:11353052-11410552 GCF_902827165.1 Trematomus bernacchii | reverse complement strand
AAGTTTCTATCTCATAGGTTTTCAAAACCTGGCAGTTTGGAAGTCACATGTGGAGTAATTTCTAGATCCTCTGAAATGTGAGTTGGGGCTTTGAATCAAATCTACTATTTAGACATTATGTTACAGACATAGATAGGTCCTTTGTTCCTATGAAACCAGGGCGATCAGTGGATGCTGACACTATAAGGGAATGTCGAGTTGATGGAATCATAAATCTTTTCCCCCCTTTTCTGTCTGTCTGCATCTCTTCCTCTCTAATTGGAACAATCACAGTACAGTGCCTCTTGGCTCTGCTGCCTGCTGGACCACGGGAGACTGATACTTCTGTGTGTGTGTGTGTGTGTGTGTGTGTGTGTGTGTGTGTGTGTGTGTGTGTGTTAGAATGTGTGCAGGGTATAAGACAGAGGCCAGTACAGCTGATTTCTCCTTAGTGCAGCGGAGAGGAACAGAGGCATTGAAGAAACAGCTCTTACAGTACAGAACTACACTATATATCAAAATGTCCCTCTCTCTATTTGCATTTAAGGCATTTTTGATTTCAGCAGGTGGTAAAAGGCCAGTATTTCAAATGTAAACATGATTTACACAGGAATAATTTGAGATTCTCACCTTCGGGGTTCCTGGAGTGGCTGCTCCATCCTTGGGTGAATGGTTCTTACTGCAGGCGAGAAAATAGACAAACATAGGATGTAGTAAGTTCTTCATGGTATGCAGTGCAGTATAGAATCCCTTCTCCCATCGCTGAGATCTTGTTTTATCCTTAAAACAACACATGACATATTCTTTGGAAGGTTTGCACATGTATTCACTTTAATCCCTCGGCCTTCAACTGTCTTTCCTCCTTTTATCCATCCATCCATCTGTCCATCTTCTGCTACCCTATTTGATGGTAATTGAAAACATTACCGCTAATGGTAGGATTACTAGGAACATCAGCTGGATGTTCTCCACTGAGGCAATCATTCCTTTAGATTTGTCTCATCACACATGCACACACAAATCGCTTCTTTTTTTTGTGCGGTGGCAAAAGCAGGAAATAACTGATTTTGCCGTGATTTGATTTGCCAGTGCAGGCAGCCTGCGGTCGCTTTAACTCTGCAATATGCGGAGGACAATCGGCTGACTTGTAAATGTTATATGGAAGAAGGGAAAGAGAGGAGGGGGAGTACAGTAAAACAAAGAATGAAGGAAAGAAAGTAAGACACACATGTTCCAGCTGTTTCCTGTAGATAGATACATGTGTGACATTTTAGATAAGAGATGATCAAATCTATAATCTAGTCTCTATCCTGCAAATGAAACCGGCACATTAAACATTGTTACTTTATTTCAAATCCCTTTTCTGACACTGTACCCATCTGATACATTTACTCCCCCTCCTCAATTGATCTGTTGTTCCTTCACTTTTCTTCTGTTGACCTCTTCTCCTTCTCTTTGCTCTTTATCTGACTTTCCCTCTCTTAGCTTTTTGATGCGTGGCGGCAGGCTCCACGTTGACAAAGCGAGACAGGGTTGTCATGTTTGCATGGAGACCCTGTTAGCACCGCAGATCCCCTCGGACACGGAATTGAGCGCGACCTCTAATCTGACAGCATGCCCTGGTAGACAAGGGATTTCCCTTTTCAATGGCTGGATGGGTGGATAATAAGAATAGGAAGCCTTATTTATGTGTCACTTATCTGAGGGAAGATTGTACAAAGTGATGCACAGGAGCAAGACAAGGGGAATGTAAGACAGGAATATAATGCATAGCTGCACAGGGATAGGAAGGAATGTGTGATGAGATGGAGGAGGGGGAGTAGTGTGAAAGTATGTTTCTCTTTATACACAATATATGCTGTGGAGTGTTGCTCGTCTTTACATTTGTAGGGATTCAAACAACAAGTGTATGCCCTCACTATTAACAGAGTTCATGTGTTTACTTAGTGAGGAACTGAATGGCTTTTACAAAAACAAAGGTGACTTAATTAGCTATAGGGAATCACCCTGTGAAAAAGGATAGATACACTAATTTTATGCCCATATGAACACTTAAAGTGGACCTATCATGCTATATTTTAATAGTGTAGGACCATACCTATATAAGGCATATTTATACTTTTTTTTTTTTTAAATACCAAACAGATCATGCATTTTAGCCATGCCTCATTTCGCTCAATTTGCACTTTTTTAGCCCTGTTTTTGCAAGGGCTGATTCTATGAGAACAGCACCATCTACAGGCCTGGCATATGTACTACAGCGTCTCCAGCGCTTTCGAACGGCAATGGCCGTGGCTGTCTCCTCCTGATTGGTGGAGTTGGCCCAATAGCCGTAGCGCCACCGTCCTGACGTCAGGACAGTGTTCAAATCTGGATCAGTTTTTATCAGATCCGTTGCAGCCCCTTTTTTAGAGATTTGGGTATGGAGGAAAATAGAGAGGGTTGTGTTTTCTGACACTTGGTGAGTTCCCTGGAACACCGGGGACACATATTCATGTATAAAAGACGTACAAAAGTGCATTTTGCATGATAGGTCCCCTTTAAACAAGTTTTAGCCAACAACCTTACAGTCAGGATTGTTGTAGTATATGGCTGGCAGGCTCTAATCCTGTGCGACTGGATACTCTAGATCACTCTCAAATATACTGCACTGTTTTAGGGGAATAGAGCAGGATTTGGATATATAAATACTCAAACATCATTTTTGAGGTAAATGAAGAAAATGTCACCCAAAATGACCATTTGAATAACAATAACTCATCCCCTATTGAATTTGTGAATACAACTTTGTTAATCTCGCATGCGTACATGGTGAACCAAGATCCAAAATAGAAGAAATAGACATAGAAAATGCCTAAACATACCTGGGAAAATGTATCATTACGGCTTCTGCTGTGTGTGTACCTGCGTGCATTTACATCTGTATAGTCTTGCTACCGTGTGTGTGTGTCCTGTATATGTGTGTGAAAGCTGAACAGGAGCTTCACCTCCACCAACAAAGAGAATAAACACGGGTGACACAGTCAAGCTGCTGTGTAATGCAGGGGAATCTGCCAACACCCCCACCTGTCTCTCCCCTTTTCTCTCTCTGTCTCTGTCATCTCCCTCTCCCTCCATCTCTCTTTTATTCATTACCTGGAACCTCTGCAGAGGCATCAACAATAACAGCCACCTCTACCTGCTTGTTGACAGTGTCAAACAGCGACAAGAGAAGGGGGGGGGGGGACAACAGCCGTCGCATGCCTGCCACGATGGGAGAAAATTGCCACGATGACAGAAGGGGGTGATAGAGAGATGAAAGGGAGTGAAGAAGGGGGGGCGGAAGCAAAAAGAGGTAGAAGGAGATGAAATGTGAGGTGAGGGAGAGAGTGAGGTGAAGATGAAGGGAGACGAGAGAGAGAGAGAAAGAGAGGGATTGATGGGGGAGTCGGGGTGTCGCCGCCTCACTCTCGCAGCTTCACACGTCTGTTTGCCCGGTTCTATGAATTTTTGATGGGGAGGGTTATGGGGGCTGGATATTCCAGATGCCTGCCATGTCAAAGCAAGGAGGAGAGTGTGGAAATGAGCAGCACAGCAAAGCGAAACAAACACACAGACAGATGGGAGGGAAGGGAGGAAGGAAGAGGGGGGAGACAAAGCACTTTATAAATGTGTTGTGGTAATGAGGCCTGTGTGTGAACAGGGTGAGACAGGTGAGGGTGCTTTAAACACGTCTTACAACACGCTGTCCCCCCACCTCACACAGACCCCTCTCTGAACCTGTTTAACCTAAAGGAGGGGCGGAACCCTGTGAGGTCACGGACAAGACGTAGTCACCGGATATAAGGGAAAGGTGGAAAGAGATGTGACCGCTGACTAAAACACGTCAGGACATTTGAGATTATACTGTATTTATAATCAATTGATAAAAAAATTATGTTTTTATATTTAGACCATGATTTTATTGGTTGGTCCAAAAATATATGATGTAATTTCAAAGCCAGACATAGTTTTCATGTCCTATTTCAAACTATTAGAAAGGAAACTAAATAAAGAGTTTATTCTTTTCTATATACTGAACGTTTTTACATATGATTTTGTTAATACTCATCCATAGCCTGAGTCGTATAACATTTTATTTCTTAAAACATGGCAAAAGTAGACATTTTTTGAAGGTTGTTTACAGTTTTATATGATTTATGGATTAGAAGAGATATTTAAATTCCCTTTGTAAAATCCTAATTCTTTCAAATGTTTCAATAGATTTGAAAATGAATGAAAAAATCAAGGTAAGAAACAAAATAAGACTCTAAAATGTCAATTTTCCAATGAATCTGAACCGGTGAGCTGATCAGTAATTTCCCAGCAATTCCATTCAGTTAAACTGCCCATCGTCCCAACATCTGGTAAAATCAGCATCAATCATTCAGGTGGACAGACTGAGTTTGAGTGACAGCCAGTGGGCCCTCAGAGAGACAGAGGGATAAATAAGTCTCTTTTCACTGGGAGCTGGTGGAATGGATGGAAGGAGGAATGGAGGGATGGCGCTAACCTCAAGATACTGATTGCTTTTTGCCTTTTTGTGTCGTCCGCTGGAGAGGCGGGGGCTCGCTCTCATGGAGGCAAATTGATTATGGAGGAGGAGGAGGAGGAGGAGGAGGAAGAAGAAGAGGAGTAGGGGCATGAAGAGGAGGAGGGGCTTTCGGGGTATGTAGATTACTTTGCCCCCACGAGCCACCTGACGTTTACAGGGCATGATAGATTACCATTTGCTCAACTGTGTGTGTGTGTGTGTGTGTGTGTGTGTGTGTGTGTGTGTGTGTGTGTGTGTGTGTGTGTGTGTGTGTGTGTGTGTGTGTGTGTGTGTGTGTGTGTGTGTGTGTGTGTGTTTTCCATGTCCATACATGAGGAGCTGTGGCCCGTGAACAGGCGACACGGAGCACACATAGGAGAGGACAGGGTGGCAGTTGCAATCAAATACACATGCAGCGAGAACAGAGAGCAGGAATAAAAAGCAAATAGAAACACACGGAAGAACAGATATTCACAGAAGAGGACAGGCAGATATGGGACACACACATTTGTCTCAAACACACAAACACACACACCTTCGTTTCCATACCCACAGCTCTTTCATTCAGCGAGCGCTGGTCGTCATTAAAGGCAGATTTACTACAAATTGGACCAAATTCCCACTGTCACTTTCAATGATGGCTGCTACCATGCAGAGAGCCGGGGAGAGGGAGAGACAGTGTGTGTGTGTGTGTGTGTGTGTGTGTGGGATATAGAATCTGGTTTTGCGATATAACAAACACACACAACACTCTCTGCTTTTATTTTATCTCCCTCTTCCATTTCCTTTGCCTCCAAAGTCACACTAAGACATTTTTGTGTGAAGGAACATTTCTATCAAAAATATCTTTAAATGTTATCGCCTGCATCTCTATATCCTTCTTTTCCCCCTGTGGTGTGTGTATGAGTCAGATGGGTTAATGGCGAGGGGCTAAATCAGCCAGCCGTGACGTTAGCCACCATCCCATCTCTCCCGGGGATGACGCTATTTCCTTAAATAACCGCATTTGTGTGTGTGTGTGTGTCTGTGAGTGTGTGCTTACACAGTATCCCAGACCCACAGATGGAAGGGCAGACTACTAACCTTTATTAATTATTGAAACACACACACACACCTCCCCATATTAGACAATGATGGATGGATGACCCTCACTAAGCTCTCCCATGTTGTCTATTTGTATTTAGTTTAAATCTAGTTTCCATCTCAAAATCCACTTTTCCAGCCACATCTCCTGGCCTTTATAAAGACTCTAAAAAAGTGCACTCAGTTGGAGAATGCACAGTCGTTGGAATTTCGTCTAATAATATAAAATAATAGAACATTTCGTATAATAATGTAAAGTAACATTCTTGAAGATAAAACTTTATTTTGATCATAGTGTCGATGCAGTATATCTGTATTAACCATCTGTCTCAAATGCATAATTGTAGCGCATGTCCCTTTAGCCCTCCTTTGGAAAAGCAAAGTCTATTCTGATTGGCTGTGAGAAAAATGTGGCGCACCTTTGCAAAGGTAGTCCAAAAGATGTTGGTTGACAGACAGGGGCTGTATATTCTTATGAGCCTGCATGTGACAAAGGAAGTTCATTTAAGTCCAAATGGCTTGTTGAATATCATGTTTTTTTATGTAGGCATCTGATTTAACACTTTGTGAATTGGTAGTCACTCAAGACATCAAAATCTATGTTTAAGAGAACTTAGAAAATACGTTTTTTATGATTTCGTGTCAATTTTACCAAGTTTTTTAAGTCATCTTTACCAAATCTCCATTGATAAGCGAGCCAACTTAATCGGCTGAAGATTGAGACCTTTTGATTAACTCATTTTTTCCCTTTTTTATGGGTCACTTGTTAGAAGATGTCTGTCTCTGTAAAGTCATTTTGTTATAACTTTAAGTAAAGGAGGAATACAAATGAACCCGTTCGCACTGAAGACAATGGGTTCCCCCATGTCACTGCTTTGGTCTGATGTTTGCTCGCATCATCCAGAAACATCCGGTAATGGAGAGATGAGAGGACAGGTTAAGACTCAGACAGAGTAAAAAGAGATTTGGGTAAGAAACCTGGGACACTGAAGAGAACAGACGGGAGGGGGGGGGGGGGGTTGTGGGAGGTGTAAACGGGGGTAAATGAAGTGTGATTTCCACGCGGGGTGACGCTATCTGTTGCCCTGTTCCTCCAGGTTAATGGGGACTATCATAAAGCTGGGCCGCTAAGGTGGACACCGGGTCATACACAAACACAGTGTCACACAGGCTACACACACACACACACACACACACACACACACACACACACACACACACACACACACACACACACACACACACACACACACACACACACACACACACACACACACACACACACACACACACACACACACACACACACACACACACACACACACACACACACACACACACACACACACACACACACACAGGCGGTCAAGGTGAAATATGGATCCTAATGGTTGTGTCCCATCGTTAAAAGGGCTCGCAGTTGATTTATCCACCGTAAAACAGCTCGTGCAACTGCCATGAGGAGAGGAGGGGGGGGGGGGGCAGTGGACCCCAGGTCACAGGTTTGGATCCTAATCCCTGCAGGAAACACTTAGCGTTACGTCGTCCGCATGCCTCTGCCTTTTATGCAGATTTATGGCACCAAAAATCTCCGCTAAGGAAGAATAGCAGTCAGCCAGGCTGACATAAAAGCTGAGTTAAAGCTCAGCCTTCACCCCATGACTTAAAAAATACACATCTTTATGATCAATTGAAGTATTTGTCTGGAAGATTGATATCAGTTTGATTTGCAGAGATGTGTTAGCAGAAAGATGGAAAACAAGGGGGGGCATGTATAAAGTCAAATAATTTTAAAAAAATGCCTTAGAGGACCCGAAATAGTGATTAAGTCGAAATATGGGGCAAATATAACTTAAAAAACATAAAATAAAATAGGATATATTAATGTGACGGATAAGGAAACAGTATTTGCAACATTAATAAACTGGATGGTGTGAAGCTATAGTGTGTGTGAGAAATAGCACATGTATTTTAGTCGTACCTGAAGCATACGGCAGCTAGCCTCTCTATCTCCGTCTCCATGTGTTCCTGGAGCTCTCCGGGCCGGAGCAGCACCTGGCAGATGGGACAGACTGGAGCCTGGCTGTCATACAGGGACATCTTCTTTTTACCTGGAGAAAGGAAACAGGGAAAAAGGAGAAACGTCAGTATGTGCAAATAGTCATTCAGGAGCCCATCACCCACCTATTGTTTAGATATATTGCATCCAGATTGTGTCTTTCTCATCAAAAGTGGACATAGTCATGGTGAGGTCCCCCACTTGTTAGTGGACTTTTGGTTTGAAGACTTGAGTTTTTATAAAACATTAAATAAATAAATATTACAAATATTTTTACAATTCTTCTTCGATATCCTTTCCAGAGAGGCTCATATTCCTTGTCCAAATTGTTTGATCAAATGTACCCAACTGTGTTTGTCGTGCCACACACACTAATACACCCAAAGTTGACCTGACAGCCCTTCAGTTTTCCAAGGACACTTAAGCAGTATGTGTATTCTTGCGTGGCTTGAACTGTGGATTTACTATCTCAAAACACACGCATTAAGTGCATGTGCATTATAATTCTGCTTTACACACCGACGGGAAAGGGAATAGAGTGCTGCACAGTCTTCACCGTGTCCTCTCAGGTCAAACCAGATTTAAAGAAGTGTCAGCACTGGATGAGATAATGCTGTATAGAGTCTGCCAACACTACCTCACTTCATTGTCCTTGATCAGCAGGGCACAGGGTTGGGCCCACCTGTATGTGTGTGTGTGTGTGTGTGTGTGTGTGTGTGTGTGTGTGTGTGTGTGTGTGTGTGTGTGTGTGTGTGTGTGTGTGTGTGTGTGTGTGTGTGTGTGTGTGTGTGTGTGTGTGTGTGCATGTTTCAATGTGTCGGTCGGAAAGTGCGTACATTTTCGTTGCATGTTTTTTTGATGTGTTGTTATAGTATTGTTATTTACATCCTACTTTCTTAAGTTTACCTTTGCGTGTGTGTTAGTTAGCTTAAAATAAAATCCATTGAAAGTGTCTGAGCGCTCAATGTTGGAGGACACTTCCTGATTTCCTGTATTTATCCAATCAAATGGGCTTTTTTTAGTCCGGGAACAAAAGAGTCCGCCTCAGCCAGGATATCCTGTTTAGACTGCTTGTCACCACGGCAACAGGAGGACCAGGTAAGGGGGGACCCCCTATCTGTCTTGTCTTTGGTGGTTCTCGCTCACACACAAACACACACACATAAAAATGCACACAAAGCTCTCCGGGGACACGTATCCTTGCTCACATATTGGTATGTCAGAACAGTTTCCTGCGAGTGAACTCATCAAGAGACAACTAGTGGGGAACACACACACACACACACACACACACACACACACACACACACACACACACACACACACACACACACACACACACACACACACACACACACACACACACACACACACACACACACACACACACACACACACACACACACACACACACACACACACACACACACACACACACACACACACACACACACACACACACCCCCTCCCCTCTTTTTCAGAGCGTGTGTGTGCATACCGGCCTCCCATTCTCCTGCATCGCTACTTAACAGAGCCACAGCACTGGACACGTTAAGTGACTTTGAAAAATAGGTAATCGATTACTCTCTATCTCCCCCTCTGCCTCTCTACCTCTCTCCCCCCCCCCACACCTAACCCGTCTCCTTCCCTCCAGCCTCATCCATTTCTAATTTTCTGCTCCCTACCATCCATTTATTTGTTTCATTTCTTTCTCCCTCTCTCTTCTATCTCTCATCTCCTTTCTGATTATTTCATTGTTCACTTTTCTCGCTTTTCTCCTTTTTCGTGTTGCTCATCTCTTCTTCTCTGCTTTGTCTCCTCCACCACTGCACTCCCCTTCCACTATATCCCCCCCTCTCTCTCCTTGTTTCTCCATCTCTCTTTCTATCCCCCCTCCCCTTCTCTCTTCTCCCCTTTATTGCTTTGACAAGATAATTTGAGTCATGCTGAAGCCGTCGCCATCCGCCACAGCAAACAAAGACAGATCCAATCCCTGTCTGCAGCTGATGGGGCTCTTTCTATTCCACAGACACACACACACACACACCTGGAGGACACACACACACACACCTGGAGGACACACACACACACACACACACACCTGGAGGACACACACACACACACACACACACACACACACACACACACACACACACACACACACACACACACACACACACACACACACACACACACACACACACACACACACACACACACACACACACACACACACACACACACACACACACACACACACACACACACACACACACACACACACACACACACACACACACTGATGCCCGTTCTTCATTATTTTAAGTTTGTAGCTTTTGGAATGTAAAAAAATGTTATGTTTTTATAAAGCAAATGCGTTTCAATGTGCAATGATTTTCCTTTTGATTGTGGAATGTTCTGCCTTGATGTGACTTTTATTTGCGTTATTAAAAAGAAAAAAAGCAATGAAAATAAATGTAGAGGCATGGGTGTGACAACACAATGTGGACAATCAACAAAAGGAAAAAGTGGAGCAGTGTTGTGTAAAGTCTATTCAGCTGTCTCAGAACAGGCACAATACCAAACCGTCTCCTCACTGCAAACACAGAGGACACAAATTGAACTTGCTCTGATGTGACGGAACAGGTGGAAATTTAACAGCAGTTACAACTTTATTGTCCACCAGAGTGGGGAATTACGTTTAGCCCACTATAACACAAAAACATGCAAAGATCTAGAAACTAAATGTGGTTAAAAATGGCAAAATAATGTATGAATCGCGATACACGTGTAAAAATGGAAAAAGATTACGTAAAACATTGGCAAAAGTCGAGAAATATTTTACTCAGATTTAAGAGTTGAAAATGCACTCTGCACTTTTAAAATGTAAAAACTCAGATTTTTTAGTTTTTATGCTAAATTAAACTGTTAATAATAATACAATCAAAGGAGTCAATCCGTTTTTATTTCTCTCCTGTTCTCTATTTCCTTCTGTTTTAAACTTGTGTGATGTCACCGTCTTTCACCCCTTGTGTTGCTTCCTTTTTCTCCCCCTATATTTATATTCCTCCATCAAATGCTCCCTGAGGGAAGTGAGTGACGGGGGGGGAGGCGACCGGACAGATAAATCCACGGGAGAAGAAGAAGAAGAGGGAAGAGGAGAAAGGGGGGGAGGGTTGTTGATGTGATGTGATGTCGCACACCAGACTTGTCAGCGCCTTAAAGATGATTAATGTCGAGGGCAACACACACACACACACACACACACACACACACACACACACACCTACGCGCACCCCACATGTCCTGCTTTGGACCTCACACACACGTACACCCTGAGGCGCAACACGGGTGCGTTTAATCTCCGGGAGCGGAGGGAAGGTATCGGAGTCAGGAGGGGTGGGGAGGAGAGGGGTGGGGAGGAGAGGGGTGGGCGATAACAAGGAAATAGGCCTGACAGGACTTTTTAGCGTTGAGATTCTTCAGAGAAATGCCGGCCGGCGGAGCGAACGAGGGATGGATGGATGGAGGAGAGGAGGTGTGGATCCGTGTGACAGCCATGATGGAGTGCAGGCTTGATCCCCCCCTAATGTGCCAAGATGGATTGTCTCATCTCTCTTTCTCTCTGACTTTCTCTCCCTACCATCTTCCTCTTTTGCTACCTTTACCTCTCGTTTGTCTGATTCCACCCTTTTGTTCCTCTCTTCTTTCCTTTCCCCATCTCTTTCCCCATGTTCCCTCCTTTTTATCTCAGTAACCTGATCCACTTATTGGCCCTCTCTGGTTTTTGTTCCTGTCACAAAACAATATCCAATAACTGGCAAGAAGCACTGACTTTTGTATCTTATGTCTGATTGATTTACTGGCTGCTGTAGCACTGACACGGACACTTTGGATGGTCTAAACTCAATGGAAAGAGTTCAGCACCAATCCCAGATCAAAACACATGAACGTCCATTGCCTTTAAACATGTTTTTCAGTTTAAAATCATCATCATCAAGCCAGTTTGTTCAAGAAGACCTTAGATCTCCAGAGTTAGAGTTGCATTTCTCTATAAATAAATGAGCTTAACTAGACTTCATGAAAACCAGTCCAAAAGTAGATACACAATATTAAAAGCTACACTTAACATGAGTTAAGTTATTTAACTAATGTTATAATGAGGATTCACACAACAGGTAATTATAGAGAACAGATTGTAAGGCGGAGAGAGCTCGATCATATGGAAGAGTGGAGAGCAGAGAGGAGGAATCTTCTATCCCTCCTTCATTTGCATTTGTATTGCCTGACATTTCACCTTTTTGCTTTCGTCCTAGTATTCTGACTCTACTTCCCTTATGACCCTACTTTGGTCATTGCACCCACTCCTCCTATTTGCCTTTAATGGTCATTTCCTTAAGTTTCTATCCTCATATTTGTCACGATCTGTCTGTGTTGTGTTTTGTCTTGTCTTGATCTGTCTTTGGTTTCCTGTTTTATTTTGAAAGGTGTTCACCCCCCCCCTCCCCGTCTTGCCTGTTGCTTCCTGTCTCTGTGTTCCCTCCTGCCTGATTGCCCGATTGTGTTCACCTTGTGCCCCTGTGTTTTCTCCTCCCGCCTCACCTGTGTCTTGTTTGTGTGATTAGTCTTGTGTGCATTTAAGTTCTGTTTTTTCTGTCTGTCATTGTTAGATCCTTGTTTGCCTTTGACTGTGTTCACGGGGAAGAGATCTGTATGTTACTATTTAGCCTTGAAATAAAGGTATTTTCTGTTTATTCTGCATTTGGGTCCTGCCTGCTTCACTCAACCCTGACAATATTCTTCTTCCAGCCTATATTTACTAAACCTGCTGAGAAGGTTATGTTTCTTTGGTTCAGTGTGTTTGTGTGTTTGTCAGCGGGATTATGGAAAAACGGGCCTAATTTCCTGAAACTTGTAGCATTGGCCAAGGAAGAACCCATTACATTTTGTGGCAGATGGCAATGAAGTTGTTGATACACACAGTCTTTTTCATGGATATAAATGGCTTTCTCTGAGTGCCCTTCCTTCTCAAACAGGTTTTTTAGGATCTATACTCCTTTTCTCTCCTCTTACTTCTTTCCTTTTTTGTAATGTCAAAGAAAAATTCTAGTTTAGGTTTCAGTTCCAGATGAAAATGTGTCAAATGTGTGTAATCACAAGGCAAGTTTAATCCCTTTCAACTCTTGAAGCAGCCTTCATCTTCCTTTTTTCTTTGACTTTTCTCCTCTGCTGCACAAACACACCTGCTCTCTCTCTCTCTCCCCTCTCCCGTGTTGCTTTGGTCCAGATGAAGTCGGAATCAATAGATGCTAGATAGCGCGGGCTCCCAGTCACAGACTACAATGAGCTGAGGTAAAAGGCCACCTCCAGAGAGGACGGGGATTGTCAGCTCAATACTGGCTCTCAATGGGGCCAGAGATAAAAACCCATTTGGGGTGTCCTCATGGCTCAATGGGCTAAGAGGCACACCATGTACTCGCAACACTGTGGCTCCAAATCCCATTTAATGACCTGTATTGCGTGTCATCCCTCCGCTTTATCTCGGACACAGGAGATGGTATCCGGGACTCTTCGTGACCCCCAAAAAGTTTCATGTTCTGGATTTTGATGAAATGACGCATTCAAAGATGTTTAGTTGGATTGAGCGTTCGCAAAAAACTCCAACTTTTTTAACACGCGACCACATTTTTGACCATTTTCTATCTTTTATCTCCATTGCAAGGGATTGACTTCTCTTGTAAAGTATATACACACAATCAGCTAATGAGCGCTGAGCATGTAAACTGGATTTAAGCACAACAATAAGAGTCCGAAAGAAAGGAGGACCGGATTTATGAGTTGGCACACACACAACGTATGTTGGTAACGCGCAGACTCACAAAACACAGGAGCACATTTTCCAAATGGAATTACAAAGTGTCTACATGTAGAGGCTGCTTTCCTGTCCTTGAACAACTGTCATCTCCACACACACACACACACACACACACACACACACACACACACACACACACACACACACACACACACACACACACACACACACACCACACACACACACACACACACACACACACACACACACACACACACACACACACACACACACACACACACACACACACACACACACACACACACACACACACACACACACACACACACACTTCAGTTCCCCCTCCTTGTTGTTCCCCTAAATGAGTTTTCTGACATGCATCAAGTGTTTATGCCCGCTACCCCTCTTCCCCTCCTCTACCTCCCCCTTCTCCTCCCTCCCCCTCCCCTCGCCACTCGTGCGGCCGGTTAGCTATAACACCCGCCAACATCGGTAAACAAGGAAATCTCTCAGCCGCGGCCCGGCGTGTAACCGCATTACCGCGCCCGATAACCTCTTCAAATAATGTGCGATAAGGGGAATTTGATTTGATTCACGGAAAGGGAAAGAGGGCCACTTCTGCTCCCCCTCAATCTCTTCCTGTGCCTTTCCCTTTCCTTTATTTCTCTTTCTTTCCCCTTCCCTTCGCCCTGCCGTCGTCTCTTCTTCTTTTCACTTAGCCCGAGGCTTGCCGTCTCACCCCCCCACCCCCACCCCACCCCTCTCCAGAATGACACCGCCTCGCATCCACAATCAAATAAATCCCACTGAGGTGTCAGCCTTCATTTCGACACTCCCCTCTCTCCCTGCCGACCAACGTGAGGTGAGGTGAGAGGCCCCCGTAAAGCCATCATCTCCATAATGGCAAATATGAGCCCTAAAGCCCAAAACCAGGGGCCGCATTAACACAAATGGGACCACCAAGGTGTGTGTGCGTCTCCCAGAGAGGAGGTGATATGGTTTTTTCTTAAGTGAGCTGTGATTTAAGCAGGCTAGACACTAGGATGATCACTAGGTGTGTGTGTGTGTGTGTGTGTGTGTGTGTGTGTGTGTGTGTGTGTGTGTGTGTGTGTGTGTGTGTGTGTGTGTGTGTGTGTGTTTGCAAAATAGATGAGGCTGTGCGGCTCATTCGGAGGACATTTGATGAAATGGAACGGGGGTCAACTTCAGTTTGGCACCCCGGCTTCGTCGCACTGCTTCTCCGTGCATGTGTGTGTTTCCTGTGTCTGTCTGACTGTGTGTGTGTGTGTGTGTGTGTGTGTGTGTGTGTGTGTGTGTGTGTGTGTGTGTGTGTGTGTGTGTGTGTGTGTGTGTGTGTGTGTGTTTGCTCATCCTCACTCCCTGACAATGATGCATGGCGCTTTTAAATAGCACTCCTCCACGCCCTGCTCAAAACTCATCACCAGGCTCTTTCACTATCCCTCCCCTCCCTCCCTCCCCTCCCCTCGCTCCCTGGGGTTGTCACTTTTAGAAAAGCAAATGAAATGTCGGCACGGTGGAGAGGAGGGATGAAGAGATGGTCGGATAGAGAGGGGAAAGGTGTGTGTGTGTGTGTGTGTGTGTGTGTGTGAGAGTAGTAGCAGTGTGGATGTGTCAGTTTAAGTCAAGGGAGTATTGCGGTGTGTAAACATATGCACGTTGCACTTAGAATGAGTGATATGTAAATCGGCAGATGCATTTATTTTACATGGACAGGAGATTTTGGCATCATGGGAAAACTGTCAATGCTACTACATGTTATATATTTGTTATGATATCAAAGGGAATAGTGGAGATCCTTTTTAAACCCACTTGCTGTTCAGCATGAACTAAAAAGGAGTTCACTTTGATATAAAATGTGGAGGATTAAGGAAAACAAAAGGGAAAAACCAAGAAATTAACAAGCCATAAATCATCAGCTGCCTGGTTCTGAACATAGGCTGATAAATGGTCATCTGATGGTCCCTGTGTGTGTGTGCGTCTGTTTACAAGTGTGTGTCAGCATGTGTAATGTGGGTTTTTACTCCAGGGACCCTGCCGCGCGAGTGTGTCTGAGAGACAGCGGTGTGATGCTGGTGAGGTTATCTCCAACTACTGACAGCTGTTTATTCAATCAATCACCTTGTCAGTGCGTGTGCATGTGTGTGCGTGTGTGTGTGTGTGTGTGTGTGTGTGTGTGTGTGTGTGTGAGTGAGAGAGAGACAGTGGCGAGGGAGAAAGAAGTAAATTAATGGAGCATTAACCAAGCACTGACCCACGGAGCAGAGGCACATCTAGCCGATACAGGCTATGTCTCAATTCAAGACCACTATCACACACACACACACACACACACACACACACACACACACACACACACACACACACACACACACACACACACACACACACACACACACACCACACACACACACACACACACACACACACACACACACACACACACACACACACACACACACACACACACACACACACACACACACACACACACACACACACACACACACACACACACACCAATACCCTGCTAATCTTCTGCAGGAATAACACCAACATCTATTTTATATAAAGCAGGTGTACATGAATGAAAGCCACGTACCGAGTTAAATAATTGTATGTTTCTGGAAGTGAAATAAAAAATATACGTTTATAATTCGCTCCAGTTATTATTTAAAACACAACAAAGGCCAATGGAAAATCTAAATGATGGATTCAAGGATTATCTCAAATCTCTTTCTTTCTCTCAGCTATTTAAAAATAAAATATAGTAATCTTACCATAACCCACACTTTAAATTAAATTGTCATGGATAATTATGATCGAAAAATAACTGATTTAGGATTTGGATTTTCTTTGGACATAATTACCTCTATGAACATACTTTTTGAGTGTGGAAAATACAGTTTCCTACATTTGATTTAATTATAACTATTTAATAATAGGCACAATAACACAAAGGGATGTTTTTCCTCCCACTGTCCTCTGCCCTCTCTGCAGTCTGTCTCTTTTCCATTTCTCCTTCCTCAGCTGTCCGCAGGAGTAGGGATACCTGACAGAGAGGTGTGGGCGTGAGGCCTGTCGGCACTCATTTCCATCCCAAAGGGGCCTCATTACGCGGCGGTAATGTGCAGAGTCAGTGGGCAAGGAGGGGCATCAGCAAGTTTGAAATAGACGCCATGACTCAGCACACACAATCAGACAATTTCATGCTGTAAGGAAAAATGTCAGCGCATCTTTTGAGCTTTTTACAACTAGTGCAACTATTCAGACTACAGAAAGAAGACCTGTCCATTAGTTATGTTCCTCTTCAAATCTTCTTTCCTTTTTTCTGTCTTTCATCTTTCCCCTCTCCTCTGATTGCCCTCCCGTCCGCCCTCTCTTTATCCCTCGCTCCCTCTCATTATCTCTCTCCCTGCTGCTTTCATATGGTCTAGCAGCTGAATTAATTACCAAAGCCAATTAACGCTAGATTGGCTGATGTTTTAACTAATTAGCTTTAATGAGGGTGCCATGGCTGCCTGCACTGTGTTAATTGAATCCTAACAGCGGAGGAGGAAGCCTGTGGAGGAGAAATGAGAGCGATTGACGGATGGATGGATCCAGGCGCACTTTACAAACGCACACAGGCTGTTATTGATAATATTCAGAGCGCATCGCAGAAACACCCACCCTGTTGTTGCGACTGGTTTATCATTAAACTTATTGGCCCCTCGAACATGACACCTTCTGTATCAAACACACACTCCAAAAGAAGAAATAGGATACTATAAAAAGTCATATGATTATTTGATGTCACTGTGTGAGTTTGCCAGGGAAAGGTTTATCTCAGCTAACTGGGTTGTCTTAATAGAACTCATATCCTCACCATGGATCTCCTGGTTATACCTAGCTGTATTTGTTATTGCAAAACGTGCCAGGCAAAGAGGAGCAGCAGATTACAATCTGAGATCAATGTCAGGGCTGTCCTCTCAGCACCGGATTACCTACTGGGTACCTGCACGTCATTTTCAGCTGCATTTTGAGAGCAGGATCATCAGGGATGAGATGTGAAATGTAAGCATTGTAAGCGCTCCTTAAAGTGGACCTAGTATGCTATATTGGACAAATATATTGTAGGGCCATACCCATACAAAACATGTCTGTGAAGTGTTTTGCTTAAAATACCAAACAGATCACCCATTGTAGCCATGCCTCATACTGCTCATACCCCTCTTTTGCAGCCCTGTTAGAGTAACGCGGATTTTGGGTCCTTAGCTTGAAAAAAAAGAAAAAGAGGAGGCGGAGCTAATGCCTGATCAGAATTCTACCGGAGATAAAGTTAAATTCTGCTGTGATAAAACGCCATCCTGTTCTAAACCACATCAAAGATTATTTCTGAAACAGTTTGGAGCTCAAATGCTTTTTCTCTTGCGGGTTTATCACAAGGTGAGTTCCTCTTTTTATTTCCTGCTTTTTAAACACATGTGCTCTACACAGTACAGGTTAGCTCTGAGTGTTAGCGAGGCTTGCTAATGTAAACAAAGACGAGATTACGTCCAGAACACGTCAGGCATTGTTTCTGATAGCAATTTTCTGTGGGTCCGCTGCCGATTTGACGTCAGATCGGCAGCCAATCTGTATCCGCTCGTTGTACCCCTGTTTTAAAATATTTGGGTACGGAGGAAAAGAGAGAGGGTTTTATTTTCTGACGCTGCGTGAGTTCCCCGACGCACCGGGGACACATATTTATGTATAAAACAAATCACAAAGTGCATTTTGCATGATAGGTCCCCTTTAAGGAACGCACAATGTAAAGTGATGTCATTTGAAAGGTGAGAATCATTTTTAATGTAGCAACATGTGTGCTGTAAGCTGTATCTCAGACTGAATTGTTCAGCCTTCTTTAAATAATTACTTTATCACTTTCCACACCATCAAAAGGAAACATAAAACATCACATAATCTAAGAAAGGTTCCAAACATGCCAGAGCTAATACATTACTACACATTTGGGAGTGGTAAATGCCATATCTTTTTTGTTGATACGTTTAAATCTTAATTATCAATATATAAACAGCAGATAAAAAGCCATATGCTAAAGTCATTTTAATATAAACTATAAACTCCAACTCTAACTAAAGCTTATTTTCTTAAAGAGACAAGAAAGATGTTGTGTTCCACCACATCATTTCAATATGGTCAATAGGCACACATTGCATGGAAAAGTAGAGTCAAATGTCATCATTACACAAATTGTGGCACAGTATGATGGATTAGCCTTATTCATCCTAACATTATATAAAAAACCTGAACTAAAAACAATCCCTATAATGCTTCTTTACAAAAAGAATGAAACAAAAATGTACACATTACAGCTTATCATTTAAAATGTTATGTAGATAACTATAAATCCATAACTATGAGGAGATCTCAGAGGGTCTAAGGACAGAGGGTGTCGTTTTCTCATACTGATATTCTGAACAAACTGTGCTGTTGTATTTGCTGTAAAGTGTCTTTACTGTAGGGTATTTTTTTATTATATGTACAGCACTTTGGCTCGACCAAAAATCGTTTAAAAATGTGCTATATAAATAAAACTTGATTTGATTTGATTTAATTTGAGATCTGAGATCTGATCCACGTTAGATGATGTGACGTTACACATCTCTGTGAGTCTTCTCCCATCCTGTCGATCTAAAGACATGAACAAGCGGCAGATTGTCTGAGGTGGCTATAAAAATCTGCATGGCCATGTAAAAGGCTTAATGATTTTAAAGTTACAAGAGAAAAGAGGCTGCAGTTTGTCTCATCCATCAACTCTAGCACCGCAGCCTTCGCCAAATGGCCCTGCACCTAACCTGGCGCTCAGCAATACAGAGCCAAATACACCCCCCCCCCCCTCTCTGTCTCTTACATATTCTGTCTTTCTCCCACTTAAGACTGGATTATTTTTCCTTTACTCCATGTATATCATCCAACATCTATGTGTCACCTTTTATTATTCGTCAGTTTTTCCTATGCTCTTGCAATCTGTATTTTTTCTAAGCAGCCGGAAACTAGTTTATTTTATATTATTAAGGGTTTCTACACAATGACACATTTTTATTGCAAAACACTGTGCTCAATATCTCCAGATATCACACTGAGCTCTTGCAACATTGTGAGTGAGTGTATTATATCATCTTAAAGCCCCTCTGTAGACCCTTGGGCACCTCCTTAACCACTTCCCACTGCAGAGCACCCCCCCCCCCCCCCCCCCCACATCTTGCAATAAGGTTCCTCTTACACATGTTAACCCTTTGACCTGTTGTCGCAAACTGTAATCAATAGCCCAACTCCCCCGCTCAGATATCAGTGCATATGTTCAAGGTTACAGGAAGACGCATGGACCAATTCAAGAGAAGGAGCGTAACAAGGACAGACTGAGGGAACAAATGAAACTATTACTGTGGTTTGATTTCACTTTACTGTCTGGTTCTCTGCATGTCAAATGCTCTGAGCTTTTCCTATCAGCACTGAGGTTCCATCATGAGGTAGGCACACACACACACACACACACACACACACACACACACACACACACACACACACACACACACACACACACACACACACACACACACACACACACACACACACACACACACACACACACACACACACACACACACACACACACACACACACACACACACACACACACACACACACACACACACCCCTCAAGAGATGTGGTCATGTTGAGGAGAGGAGAGGGGATTTTCATGTTCCTGTCAAACAGCCGCACAATCTTACCAGTACCCTTAATATTATAATAATTATACCAATGGAGTATTTAAATTGATAACTTGTTTCCCTTACATTTACCAATATGTGAATGGAAGCCCTAAATAGCGTAAAAATTCACTTGAAAAATATGTCACCCTAGGTTAAAGGCTAACTCATGCTAAATGAGAAAGTAAAAACGTACTCTTCAATTAAATGACATTTGCAGATTTTTTGCTCATAATAGCTAAATTGTACAAGTGTACTACAATGATTTAGTTTTAATGTTTTCTGTTCGAACCTTTATAGAAACCACAAGTGCACATTCCCTTTTTTCCCATTTTAACAATGAGAACAATCCCCGATTGCGATAGCTACCATTACAACATTCAGATGTATGGTTTCTATTAGTGACCGTGATGTCGTTCAGAGCCAATAACAGCTCTAAACACACAAAGATATTATACAGCCGTGCTGGCAACAATAGCCAAATGTAAATCAGATAAATAGATGAAATTGAACAGTCATTCAAACAGCCCCCATTCAACTCTCAAGCCCCATGAGCCCTTTGTACAGCAGATGCGATTGCAGGTGAGTGTGTGTTTGCGCGAGTGTGTGTTGGGTTGTCAGCGATTGAGAAGAACCTATTTCCTCTCGCTGAATCCCCGGCTCTAAATGATGGATTGATATCTCTCTCGCTGTGGATTATATGTGCATATGTGTGTGTTGGTGTGTCAGCAGCCCTCTCAGCCTCTCGCTGCCTCTCCTCTCAGGCCCTTATCAGCTCTTGTCACAAACAGAGGATAGGGGATAATCCTTCATACAAGGGAGCTGTCTGGCCTTCCATCTATCTGTCTGTCGAGCCGTCTGCTATATTACCCCTCTCACCGGAGTGTCACCGGAATAGAAATCCAACAGGCACAAAGCAAACTTTTTTGCGTCTCTGTAATCTCTGTTGGCACGACTTAGATGGCAAATTTGATCAGAAGAAATCTCAGTTTTCTGCGAGTTTGATCAGAAGTTCGCTGGAGATTTGGTGTAATTAAGGACAATAAACATTGACGCTCAGAGTTCTGTGTTTTCCTTGAGTTGTCCTAGAACTGTAGGTCTCTTTGGAAAATGGAGGCAAACCAGATAATGAATACATTCCCAAGTTTGTGGTCAGGCCTTGGGTAGTCTCTGTTGTGGTTTGCTTCTTGCCTGTCCTGACAGAGTTTACTGTGGGTCATCTTAAAGAATCGGAGAGTTCCCTGGCACCAAACTGGACCAGACTACAAGGGTGTGCTTGTGAAAACACAACATTTCCTAATGTCACAGTCAGAGTGGTTTATACGCCACTCACATAATGTAATTTATACGAGCACTTTTGTTCGAAAAGGAGATTTAATAGACCAGTAAAGATCAAAATAAAATAAAAACATTAGGACAAATTGTTGTCTTGTACCACTTGAGAAAAGGGGCAGTTCCACATCGGAAATGTTGTCTTATTATTCCTTAACACTCTACCACCACACTGTTTGTAAAGCCTGTCTGTCCATCTCTCATTCTCTATAATACCAGAAATGACAAAAAAGACGTATGTGAAAAAATAGATCTAGGTGCTAAGACTTGATAGATCAAAGATGTCTATCTGCTGGAGTGGGGTGTTGGACAGGTCACACCTGAGGCCATTGTGTGTTTAAGTGTGTGTGTATGTGGGTTTGTGTATTTGTGGCAATCAGATACAGAGCGATTGCATCACACGGCTGCAATTGGACATCATTGTGATGTTTATGAATGTGCTATCTTCCCTACAGGCATATCATCTTCTCCTCCATCCCTCCCTTCTCATTTCCTGTCCTTTCCTTCCACTTCCACCGTTGGTCTCCCCCCTGCCTGTGCCTGGAGGTATCACAGTGTCCAATAGAGGGGGATGTTTCTCTACAATTTGCCCTTACAGGTCCTTCACTTAGTCTACAGCTTAGGCTTTTAAATGAAGGCTTTAAAACGTGCACATTTAGGCCAAATATATGGTTTAGAATAATATTTATTGACCTGAAACATTCTCATTTGTTAGAACTAGTTTAACATTTTGATTGACTAATGTCAAGAAAATAGAAAATGATAAAAAAATCGAACTATTTAGAAACAAAATGTAGTTTACCTCACTGATTTTTATAAATGTCTTCATTTTTTCTCTTTTTCTTTGTATTGTTGCTTTCCCGTCAATACAATCTGTGTCCACAATTAGATTTTTCTTAAGACTAAAATTACCTCAAAATGCCTTGTAACAAAACCGAAGACAAGAGTGTTTTTCCTAGCTTGTGAAAAGTTGTTTTGGGAGATGCATAGTCTCACTGGACAGCTCTCTTACTCTCAGGTACTCTCAGATAGAGACAGCTTGGAGGCTTTCAACTCCAAACACACTCACACAAGTACACACACACACACACACGCGCACACACACACACGGACGGGGCTGAGGGGACAGGTCTGCAGCTCTCGGATCAATAGAAAATTAAAGAGGCTGAAATGGTTTCTGCTCACATATTAACCCCTCTTCTCTTTCTTCTCCTTTCCTCACCATCTTCTCCGTCACCCCTCCCTCTCTATTTCTCTCTGTGTCTATCGCCTTCCCCTAATAGCCGGTGCCGCTGACGACAACGGTGTTTCGAAACAACTTGAGTATAGGTTTTAGTGACAGAGAGAGAAGAGATGTGTTTCTTTTTTTTTTTTTTTATGTCTGAGCTTTAAAAACGGCGAGAGAAGAGAGGGCAAGATGGTCGGATGAAGGGACGAGTGGAAGGATGGGGGGCAGTAATAGCACCGAGACGACAGGGGCTTTGGATACTCTCTATGGACACACACACACACTCACTCACTCACACACACCGTCTGGGGACTCAAATCTCAGAGCAATTTCCAGGCCGGATGATTGGCAGCTTGATGCGTATTCTTCCCCTTACAGGACCGCCTGATAACTCCAGCTATCCCATTCCATGCCGCCATCCCTCCCTCTCCTCTCTCCCCATCTTTTTTGTCTCTCTCTCTCAACACCCCCCTGCCCCGGCCCCCCTCCTTCTCCCCTCTCTCATCCCTCTTTCCATCCTTCTGTCCCCCCTCTCGGTGTCTCTCTCTCTGGGCCTGTTGTGGGGCTATTACAATGACAGAGGCGATAAGGGACATTTATCACATGTGCGGCGGGGTGAGCGAGAGAAAGCCCTCAACAGGTCTACGGGGAGAACACACACACACACACACACACACACACACACACACACACACACACACACACACACACACACACACACACACACACACACACACACACACACACACACACACACACACACACACACACACACACACACACACACACACACACACACACACACACACACACACAGCATTGAGACGTACAGAAATACACACAGTACACACTGCATGCACGCGAAAGTGAACGCACCCATGCATTTTATGCACATAAACACAGCCATGTAAATAAACAATCAGAGGTTGCATATGCTTGCACACAACTGCACACACACCTAACACACACCTAACACACACACACAGTGAAACGGTGAATCATCCTCCTTTTCCCCGTTTTGTATTTTGCAGTTGACTGAGGCCAATTCCCCATAATTCAATACAGTTGAAAAATGAAACCCCGGTAAATCGCTACAGCGATTTTACAGATCCCCGCTTATCTTCATAATTCATTATTTCCAAACTGTAACAACATTACATTTCATTTGTAATGCTCCGCCTGCCTCAGCCATTTGCCAATTGTTATATCTTATTGTTTTCCCTCTCCAAGGGGGAGAAAAGTGAGTTATTGGGGGAGAAATAGCGGCCGGCTCCGCGGCGGGCGCTAACTGACTGTCTTCCTCTCCATCTGTCTGTCTGACTGTCTCACTAACCACACAGGCAACGCCACGCTGAGGCACAGGAGAACAGTTCAACTAGTTGTTTTCATTGTGGGCATGAGATAATGAGCCTTTTGTTAGCAGACTTAAAGAAACACACACACACACACACACACACACACACACACACACACACACACACACACACACACACACACACACACACACACACACACACACACACACACACACACACACACCACACACACACACACACACACACACACACACACACACACACACACACACACACACACACACACACACACACACACACACACACACACACACACACACACACACACACACACACACAATTGTTTTTCAGCACCGTGGTACAGTGAGATCCACAGCTCGGTCGGTGCAGGGCAGAGACTGGGACAAGGATGGGGTGAGGATGAGGAGGAGGTAAGGAGTTAGGAGAGGAAGCTTTTAAATGTTAATTTGTCCTGAAAAAGTACAATGAATAGAAGTAAGCATAACATGGAAATATGGAGCACTTACGTTTTTCTCTGCCTCGATTTGTTTTGTTTTAAATCCTGCTTTGCTAAAAAATATGTTGTCACATTTAACTGCTCCTGTTCAATATAATGGCTGCTGATAATGTGCGCTTATTTTTCTTGCACTTGGGTATTGATGGAAGGGTTTTGTGCCAAATGTGAAACTATAAATTATAAACCAATAAAAGCTGCACAGATCCATCTTTGGAATGGCCAATTTTCCAATTTAGAAATGATAGAGAAAGGAAATGATGCCACTAAATGTCCAGAAAATGCAATCATTTTATCAAATGGCATGACACACTTTCCAGCCATAAACTAAAAAAAATATATATTTCTATCTGACTCATAGCAATACTGCTTGAAAAACCCTCACCAGACCTACAATCAAAGCAGAAAAAAACATTCTGCAATGTAAACGTTATACTGCAACCCATAAGCTTTATGTCAATACTGCAGAGAAATATCCTTTCACACCGGGCAGAGCGAGATGACTTGAGGAGGGCGTCTGCGATATTTACAGCTTCAAAAAGAGATTCTTCAAATACAGGGGAAAAAATCACTTCGATCAAATAGTGGAATCGCCATTAATCTGAGGGCTAAAAACATGCTTTGATGTCTCTTTCTCTCGCACACACACACAAACACACACTGGGACACCATCCCTGCTGTAACCTCCCATTCATCACGCTGCAGCCGCTCTCCGGCCCTGCCCCTGTTACTGTACCCTGTCACACTGCTGGCTAAACAAACTGCTCCTTGATGTATGAGGGCCTACACCGGCCATAAACGCATTCACTTTTAACTAGCATGCTACCGGCTTGGCACGGCCAGACATCACCTTTACTCCGTGTGTGTGTGTGTGTGTGTGTGTGTGTGTGTGTGTGTGTGTGTGTGTGTGTGTGTGTGTGTGTGTGTGTGTGTGAAAACTGCCTGTGAGAAATGAACCCCCCGGGTACTGCTTCATAACTCTTTCTTTCTTTCCCTCCCTCCCTATCCATCTATCTTGATTCCTCAACCCAGGCATTAGTCCTTTATCTATTACCCATTAGAGTGTGTGTGTCTTTAACAGTACAGGAAATGGCTTAAAGTAGAGAAGAAGAAGAATAGCAGGTCTTATGTGTCTTGCTTGACGACAAGCGGCTTCCTGTTTGAGAATGAGTGTGTACATCAGTCTTAATGACGTCTCTTCTTCTCTTCTTGTGTGTAAAGCTGTAACATCAGGTTTATGTGATGGTGGCACCCTGGCACGTGTCAACCCCCGCTCCCATATATCTCCCTGTTCTCCCTTGATGCTTTGCAGTTTTTTTTATTGACTTTACGTATTTATTGTCTCCAGTCAGTCTGGAGTCTATCGGATGACGCGCTAATCTGGCAGAACGAGATTAACGATTAATTGATAGCCGCGTCGTTATCGATAGCAATTGCCTCCTGCCCATTAATGCACAACACATACTGTACATACACACATATAACCCAGCAGGCAGACATGCACACGTACTGGCGCAAACATGCAAACAAGCATTAATGAAAGCACACACACGTCCCCCAACCGCCGACGCGCACCACATCAAGCGGCACCACCTATGCACACAGCTAGTAAAGGTTAATTACGTCGTGTTTCTTTTCCACCGTTTTATAGCCGCTGTAAGTTGGAACTGCATGGCCAACGTTCTTATCAAGCAATAAATTCATTAGTGGCTAACACACCTCGCTGGGGCAGATCATTTAGTTCTGACAAACAAGATTAGAGGACAGAACGGGGTGGATCTGGACAGAGAGCTGTTAGATCATAGGACAGGGATGTAGACACCATGAAGACACGCTCTATTTAGTCTTACTGTAATGAAGGAAATGGCCTTTCTCAGGAGTGCCATAACCGGAGTGAAGGGGTGGGGAATGAGTTCATAGTCAATAGAGATAACATATATGATTCACGTTGAGTTAGCAGCAGTGATATGAACAGTGTGTCTGACTCTTGTCATACTTATGTTTTGCACCTGGGCCATAAAGGCTAATATATCAGTGTTTTCTGAATTTTTGTGATTAAGTGTTAGCAATTAGCGTTTAGCATTAGACTGTTGTTGTGCTGTTAAGTAATACGTGATAAGTGTTTCGTTACTGCCAGATAATGATATGAACAGAGTTGCTGACTTTTATCACATAATATTTTGCACCTGGGCCAGGAAGGCTAACATACATATGTTTTGAGTTTTAGCAATTTTGTGTTAGCAGTTAGCTAAAACATGAGTGACTAGCATTCATAGGCTGATTGAAATCTTAAAAGTTAGCATTAACTCTCATTAATGTCATCATTTCAAAACTTGATTCACTATTTTTCGGTTTTCGATTAGCAAAATCACGTGGAACAAACCTGCCCTTTTTAAAAGACTACTTTAAATGGCGACGGCAATTTTATTCATCAGACGCAGATTTAAAAAAAAAAAACACATCAGCCTATAAGGAAATGTCACGGCAGTTAAACTATGTGCCATTATGACATTACTTGTGAAGTGTTTAGAAACATGTATAAACCAATTCAAACACAGGCTGATAGCTACCATGGTAAGCTGTATCTGTTAGCCTGCATAATTAGTCAAGTAGTTTTTTTTAGCTTTGGTAAATGACATGTAATCAAATATGTGTTTTTGTACACATCTGATGTCAAGTTAGGCAGAACCATTACTGACGGTATAACAGCTCCATTCTGAGTCAATTGTGTCTGACTGTTGTCATACATATGTTTTTCAAAGCTTACAGCTGTGATTGAATGTATTGCACCAGCATTGCACTGAGCCTGTGACATATAACTTGAGTCAGGTGAGGTTAAAAAGTATTTGCTGATGGGGGAAAGTAGTGGACAAGCCTGGTAATTTCATTTAAGTGTAATAACCCTTACAAACACACACACAATTTTCTTTAAACACACACTGCTAACCCAAATACAGCTGCACTCACCTCTTCTTGTTGAGTTAAATTGGCAAATATCACCTGCTGTGTACAGAGGCAGACAGGCAACTCTACACACGCACACGCACACACACACACACACACACACACACACACACACACACACACACACACACACACACACACACACACACACACACACACACACACACACACACACACACACACACACACACACACACACACACACTTGAGAGACCATTATTTTTTTCATGTCAGATGAAAAGGATGCCAGCTAGACGTCAGCAGACAAATCAAAAATTCAATCAATCACGAGGTGTCGTCATTAGGTCTTATCATACACAGGATGTGACAGGCCCGTGTCTCTGTAGGCGTCTGCTGTTGGTAAGTGCACACACAGTCACTCAAAGGAACACATAAGCACTCACATAAGCATATAGTGTATTTAGACAGAAATATGCACCTAGTCAGCCACACACACAACAACAAGTTTGTCTGATACCACACACACACACCTCAGGCAGAGCACTTTGTACTGCCACAGCCTGGGGACCATCAGCTGTGTCTCATTCCCATTACAGTGTAAGACAGGCAGAGAGAGAGGGTAACAAGCTGATTGGTTGCTTTCAATACGCAAAATAAGAGCATATTGGAGAGATCACTAGATGTGAAAATGTAGCCTGAAGCAAATTTGAAGGCCTCTTATTCAGTAAACACAGTCTCAATGTCTCGGGATAGACACAGACTTCGATGGTGACATGCGACACTGAGCTGAAGCAACATTTAGCTTAAATTCAAAAGTAAAATTGTGGATGAATAGTGTTTTGATTTGAATAATCACACAGAAATGCTGTTTTATGAGTCTGGACCTAATTCAGTATTCCATTCACAAAAGCAAGAATTTTAAGGGATTTGATTTTGCTGAAAGATCTGTTTTAATGCAAAAACAAAAAAGGTTACTATGAATGTATAACAGGTTGTATTAATGTCTCATTAAGTAATAAAAAGTTTGGTTTTCAACAGTGGAACTCTAACTAATGTCTAACTAACAGCTTTCATGTGTATGCACTTAAACGGTAATTTAATAGACCTTATTATCCCTACTATTAAGGCAGTATGGAAGTCATATCGAGCTTACATGGTGATCTGGAACAAACAAACAAAAATGTAATTTAGCACTAAGGGTCACATTAGGGATGCTTGTTATCTACGGCCCACAAAGTGAACATGTGCACCAAAGCATACCTTTTAAAAGAGTTATACTGGTGATTCTGACTCAGATATGAATATTTAGGGGAACTGTTAAAGGAACGTATCATTCAATTTGGGAGCGGGGGAGATGTGTTGAGGCCCAGGGTAGTGATTGATCCAGAGCAAACACACAACAGCGGGCTTATTTACGGACTGAAATGAGAGGCAGATCTTTCAGGATCAAGTGCTCTCAATGTTTGGAGGAGCGACGTCCTCGGCATAAACTACCTTTAAGCTCTCAATCTGACACACAAACACATACGTGCTGACAGCAAATCATCTCTTCTGTGTTGCTGAAATCAAGCCTTTGGTGGAGATATAACCGTAATCATCTAAAAATATGTATATGTAGAGAAAAACTGTTGAGATTGGCATGTCTTGAGTGATTTATTTTTGAGATAAAAAAGGAACAAGGCCTGAGTTTTGCAATAGAAGGAAGAGGTTAACCCACGCTGCCCGACAATTCATGCTGCAGTGTAGCTACAGCCTGTCCGTTAACTCTCCTGAAACCACACGCACCGCACAGCCCTTTTTCTCCTCACTGCAACGGCTCAGCAGGTGCTGGTCCTGTGACAGCGTGTAGTTACAGGAAGTGAGTACAACACAGACAGGCGGGGGGATTAGCTAACATTGTGGTGGAAGCAGGGAGGGAGGGAGGAAGGAAAGGAAAGGAGACTGGGTGATATAAGAGACAGAAAAAAAGTGTTGGGAGGTAGGAAGTGTGTGTGTGTGACTGTAAATCAGACCATAATAACGTAAACCGCAAGGCCACAGAGTTGTGTTACCCTGTTCTTACTGGAAAAATGCATGGCAAGCACACACACTTTTTGTGAGTTTGGGTACACTTCCTTAGATGTGTTATTAGTATACCTTCAATGGTGATACATATGTCGCTTTTATAGACGACCAAATGAAAGGCAACTTCGTATTGATTAAAATAAGGAATTTCTCTACATTTTAAGTGCACACGAGATATAAAACAAAGGAGTAATCGTTTTTTTAAATAATAATGCAGAAATGTTACATTCTATTCCTTTAATGGTAATTGCCCGTTTAGAGATATGATTGCTTTTGCTGTTTTATTCTATAGTGCCAGATGTGTGGGCAACTCTGTTCCCCTCATCAGCACAAAACAGCTCTCATTACACTCACACTACTTCAACAGACACCAGATGGCATTCATTAGCACACGCCGACACACACACATCAACACACACACAAATGTACATGGCATAGAGCATCTTCTGCCCTATTATTCTTATGTAAGTATTGTAAACGTGGGCCGGTATAAATCTGAGCCTTTTAGCCATCTTCCACTCACTATAATATGGCCATCATCATTGAAATGCACACACACGCACACACACACAGTCACACACAGTCACACACACACACACACACACACACACACACACACACACACACACACACACACACACACACACACACACACACACACACACACACACACACACACACACACACACACAAAGCGTCTGCTCTATAATAAGGCCATCACCATTAAAGCTGTCAGGGCCCGAGTGTTGAGTATTACTGCCGAGAAATTACACCTCACTCACCCTGTATGACATAGCGTGACCAGCAAAACACACACACACACACACACACACACACACACACACACACACACACACACACACACACACACACACACACACACACACACACACACACACACACACACACACACACACACACACACACACACACACACACACACACACACACACACACACACACACACACACACACACACACACACACACACACACCTCTATGTATGTATGTGCATGTGATGTTGACAGTATCTGCATGTGTATGTGTGTTTCCTGTAACTTCCCATCTTTGCTACAGGGTGAATTGTTCCCACCATGCATCGCGGGGACCGATTAATTTTCAACAAGAAGACCACAGACCTGTTTGACACACACACATACATATTGTATTTAGCTGGGGAAAGATGTGGTGGGCTCTCACTAATAAATGTAGTACTGCCTGAAAAATTAAGGCCGGAGGTAGATCTATTCGCAGACCTTAAGATACCATTTTCAGATAAACGGTGATTTAAGGTGGAAAGGATGGAGTGGAGTGGGGCAAAGGAAGAGGGAGGAGCTTATAGTAATAGTGCAAATGATGAAATAAGTTGGTATAATTTAAACGATAATGGTCAGATCAATCACAGTGGTATATAAGTGCCACTCAAGATTTAATAATTTCTTAAGAGTTTACATATTTAATCATGATTGTAATTTCTTTCTAAGAATGCCCTTCATTCAGTTTTTTTTATATTCTTTTCATTTATAGTCATGGTATAATTGAATATATTTTCAATCATCATGACAAGTTCTGTATGGGACACCTCCCATCATGCATCTGGGCAACAGGCTCATTAACATACAGTATTTCTCATTTCATTTGTGCTCCTGCATTATGGTCGTATTATCCATTCTACATGAAGAGGCGATGCAGTTGGACCATTGGTGATGAACAGTTTGTGATGTGTTCCTAATGTAGAAGATGTACTTATCATTCATGGACAACGACTTGTGGCATTGGAATCCACACACTGGCATCTTTTTTGAGGACAAAATGCTGTCTAAATATCTGTTTGGCTGAAGTGGCTGGCCCTGAGCACATTTCCCCGAAACCATCAAACACAAACAGACACACACAATGTGCCCGGAGTGAGTGCTGACGTATTTATCACATTAGTATTAGCCCTTCTCTCTGTCACCACAATCCTCACAGCTGGTGTTGACATGCGGTCCCCTGCAGCACCCCCGGGGCCCTGGCATGTGTGTGTGTGTCTGAGCGAGTGTGTGAAATCTTTTTTATATTCCCTACAGTTATAATTTCTCTTTGTTAAAAAATAAGCTCTTCTCAAGAGAACGTGTGACAGGGAAAGGGGTATGAAATGGGGGAAAGGCAATGAAAAAGAAGGAGGAAGGGAAGAGGAATAGGACATAAGAGAGGAGAGCAGGGTCAGCGAGAGACGAGGGAGAGACAAAGATTGGTGATGCCAGTTTCCATATGACAAGTGGCGACGTTATGAAGATGGACGGGCGGCCAAGACGGAGCGCCTGACCTTTCCCAAAATGCCACATGTCACCGTGCTTTTATGTCACTCCCCGCAAAACAATATGTCAGGGGCATAAAAAATCATTACGCCCTCACTGAATTATGCTGTTATGGCACACCGCAAAAAAATAATCATTAAGATGACATTATTCCACACTTAACTAGGAGGAGGACGGAGAAGGGAGGGGGCGTGAAGGAGGCTCTTTAAATTTATGATTCCTCGTGATTTCATGAGGAGCGTAGCCGCTGTGAACCATCGTCTTTTTTAGATGTATCGTTATGACTTTTATGCTTTGACGTGGGACTTTGGGGAAAAGCGTAAAGAGCAGCGATGATTGCACAGAGATCATGAGAGGAGATATAACGCCTCACAATGGAGCTGTGCAGCACTGATCTTATGAATCTGGCTGTATATTATGGTCTATTTAAAGTGAGCATCCCGAAGCTGAGAAAGGCCTCCAAGGGACATTGACTCAACAGAAATCCTAAGAGGCGAGATGGGACGTCTAATAAGAACCCCCACCCGAGAACTGAGCCATGTAATAGTCGTCTTACAGCTCCATAATGGCTCTATAGGATGTAGTTACAAGGATTCAGGGTGGAAAATAAAAGTTCAACACCTACCAGAGATTATTAAAATAAATGGAGTATGTCGCAAAGGTTTCTCATTTTAAAATTCAACTGCGTGGCATTTCCATCCTTGGCAAGGGTCGTTTTGAGAGTACGCTGAAGGCTTTAATATGAAGCATTGGAACCAGTTATCTCTGGAAGCATGAGGGACAAATTATGATTTGTAGTATTGTTCAAATCCTTTGATTTTAGTGATTTAAAAATACTGATTGACACATTTCCTAAAGTATTTCAAAAATATGAAAGACATTTAATCATCATGTTAGCATTTTTTCCTAATTTCTAAAAAATCCTGACCTTTGCTGATGATGAATATTTGATTTCTCATGTCATCTAAAAAACGAATTTAAAAAGTAGTACAGTTGAATACTAGCCAAAAGATTGTCAGTACCACATTTCAAGACTTTAGACCAATCAGAATGTGTTGTGGCCTTTTTCCTGATCATACTTATTATGAAATTGCAAAACATTGGGTAAAAGCCTTTCCTCTTGTCTCATGTTTGTGGGGAAACAAGAGTATTGGTTGAAGCGGTTCAGATGGAGGCTGGCACATGATATAGCACGTTAACCCGCTGGATAGAGTGATGCCTTTATGTCCAATTGAACTATTGATCTGAGGGATTGCACAGAGGCACAGTTTGACATTTCGCCTGGTATTTCAGCTGTGAGATGTTCTAGCTTCAGACATTTGACCTATATAACCCTGAACATGACTGCACACACCAACACACTAACATGCTGCACACACACACACACACACACACACACACACACACACACACACACACACACACACACACACACACACACACACACACACACACACACACACACACACACACACACACACACACACACACACACACACACACACACACACACACACACACACACACACACACACACACACACACACACACACACACACACACACACACACACAGTCCTGTCCGATCGGTGTGTGCATGTCGTCAGTTCTAATAGCGCCTGACATCAGCAGAATTGAGTTTGAAGTCAATGTGGATGTCCTCTGTAAGCCAATCATCCAATCAGCGCTCTCCTGACTGTGTGGGTCAAAGGGCAGGGTGATGTCATACTTTCTGACAACATGACAAAAAGCCTATGAGAGAGGCAGAGGGAGAGAGAGACAGTTTCTCATAGGATTCGGGGTGCTACCGTGACACAGTGGTGGACTGAACACACACATATACACACACACACACACACACGCGTTAAGGACCCCGTCTGCTTCTCCAAATCTGGCAGCCAACAATAAAGCACTCAGTGAAACATTTATGACTTTCATAAACAAGAGCCAGTGATTAATGTTAGCCCTCTTCTTTGGGATTTCTAATAAAGTATGACACATTTACACCCGCGGTCAACGCAGCCAAAGCCCTATTAAACATGTGAGAGGATAGATGTCCACGGCGCACACACATTCACACACTCTCACTCACAGAAGTAAAGGATATTAACCAAACAATGCCCTGCTCATGTTTTTCCATTCAAGTCATAATAATCGGAGCACCCACACGTCAAATTTGCCGTGACATCTAAGGCTTTTCCGATTAGAGCGTGTGGCTGGCTGCGAATCTCCTTACTTTCCCGTATACATCTGATTGTATTGAGATCGCCTCTCATTTGTACTTGTCCCTTAGTCTGGTTTAAAAGCTGGACTGTGCTGCAAGGCTTGTGAAACCTGTGATATGTTACCGCAAATATCGAGAGGGGGAAAAAACATCAACAACAAAACTCGGGCTGAAGATGTTGATGTCTTTATTCGCCTGTTTCCTTCGTGAAAATGACTCAGTGAGAAACAGTTGTCGCTTATTTTCCAGACTTTGCACCTTTTCTGATATTAAAATGACGTGTTGCATTAGCGTAACAAAGGAAATTTGAAGTTGTATTGTTATACGACTCAAATGTTGCCTTGAACAGTATGTAGCTATACATTCTGTATGACCTTCAAAGACGACAGGGTAAAGGCTTAAGCAATAATATAACAAACTGAAAAAAAGTGATTAAAACGAAGTGTAGAAAACGTTTTCCCTCCTTCCATTTTCTTGTTTCATTGCGGCTTTGATTGTAAAAAACACTATTTCTGTTAGGGGATCTGACTGAATATTAGACACACCCTAGAAAACAGGGTAAAATGCTATAGATGTAAAAGGGAAGCTGTAAAGGGAAGGGAAGGATACATATAAAACCTAATTCCACCTGGTCTATTTGCCAGGGATTTTAAAACCCATATTAGCTGTGAATACTATTCAATTCAACATGAGCTTGGTCAACTAATTTAGCTCTGCTGTGAAATCCTTTGAGTCATTTTCAGATTCAAAAGGTCAAAACACACCAAGCTGTCAAAGCATGGAAAACTCAAATGTAATCTTCTTATTTGCACTCCTCCTGTTGCTATGTCTCCCTGCATCCTTGGGGTTATTTGGATGTGAATATCCATGAGTGTGTGTGTGTGTGTGTGTGTGTGTGTGTGTGTGTGTGTGTGTGTGTGTGTGTGTGTGTGTGTGTGTGTGTGTGTGTGTGTGTGTGTGTGTGTGTGTGTGTGTGTGTGTGTGTGTGTGTGTGTGGTAATAAACTATGCCATGACTCCATCTCTCCATTATACTGTAATCATCTAAAAGTAGAGAGAAACATTAAAGTAGTAATGAGGACATTTTAAGAAGGGAAAAAAACCATTAGGGCCAATACCACAGTAAGAGCGCCACTCAAACTTGCGTTCACCTTTAGCTTCCATCCAAGTTACAATAGTCACATTTGGTGCTGTAGATGCAATCATCTTACTAGTTTAATATTAGTCCGGTTTTCTGTTATTCCATTCAGCCACCTCAGACTCATTACCAGCAATGGTGTCATGGTAAAATCATCCAGACTATGATGATTATGGAAAACAATCGCTAATACAAACCAAGTTACGTTTTGTTTTTGGGGAATAATTAATGAATGCTGAAACTGAGATTTAAAATAATGTTTGTTATAAAACCAGTATCCATTTCTGTTTCCGACAGACAATGTTGCTACTTGTTATTTGATTGGTCCATTATTTGTGTGCCCAAATAGTTAGTCACTTTAATTACAGCTAACGCTAGCTTGATCCTACCCATGACTTAGCAGATGAAAGAAGAGTAGCATCTCAGTGCTAATCTTGACAAGCTAGGCTAACTAGCTTCCACTTTCTGAGGGGAGACTAGTTAGCCAACTGCTAGCTTCCACTTTTCAAGTGAAAGATATACATTTTCCCGCATGATAGGTCTCCAAAATGTTAAATGTTATAAAAGGGTCAGACGTGGTGAGTAAGAGACAGTAAAAACGCAGTAGTGCAATACAAAATATGACTTTCTAGCAATGGCAGCCAACAGCTGGCAGTCCAAAAGCCTGTTTCTACTCTTGAAAAATGAAGCTACATTACCATAACTGCGTTTCATTGTAAATGTATGAAAGTTAAACAATTTTTTAGAAGGTGTTAACTTCCACTAATCCCTGATTCCCTTAAACTTCTCCTTCGACTATACTGACTTTCCCACCATGTCTAGCCCTCTTCACCCCAGTCCTACCCGCTGTTACCATAGCAGCATATTGTCTCAGACTTTACTAGGAATCCTATCGCCCTCCATCCCTAAAGTACACCCCAGAGCCACCCATTGCTTTATTGCCCAGTGTTGTTCTCTGAAAGACTGGAATTCGCTGAGGTAAAATCGAACCAGATATTTAGGCTGAAAGGGGGTGAAAAGGAGGGGAAAAGATTTATAAAACCAGTCCTTTGGTTTTGGAACTGTTTCACATTATTATTGATATTTATGGTTATGGGCCATAGGATTATACATGTTTCCAAACGATGGCAATTATCATCCTCTGATCGTTTGTTCAGAGGTTGTTTGTTAGTGATTATAAACATTCCTGATAAATAGCCTTAAAGTTATTACCAAGAAAATGAAAGAGGTAAGAAAGGGATAAAGCAAGGAAGCAAGGGAGGGTGTGTGAGGCTGTGAGCTTGAAGGGAGGGGAGGGTTTAGGAGTGCGAGCCTGCCGGGCTCCCTGCTGGGCCTCCATTCATTGAAGCTCTTTTACAAGGGACCCTGCCTGGCAAAAAGGGGCAAACTTGCCAGGGTAAAAGGAAAGGGGTGGGCAAGTCCATTCGAGGATGCAACTGTTGCTATGTGGTGGGAGAACAGAATACAGTAGTGTGCTTTGGTCTCCCTCGGTTAAATAAGTGCTGAGAACTGCCAAAGCATCTAAATATAATTGAATTAAAATCATTAAAATAAATACGGAGTGTATAACAATAACCACATGTTCCTGATGATACCGTATCTTCTGGCTGTTTGCTTGTGGGTGGCTCTAATTGTGACGGTACGATCCGTGTGGGAAGTAAGGGTGGTGTTAGTGGAGGTGGTGGTGGTGAAAGGGGGAACTCTTATTGTGAAATCCCGGTGGAGGGTAATTGGAATTCAATAGGAGTTAGATCATGGCTGCTGCCTTAGTTCCTTTGAGGGAAAAGCTATGGGGGATTAGCAGTCGTTAGCCCATAGTGATGTGAAGTGGAAAGGAACAGCTGGCTCTCAGCTAGCCACATGGAGTGTGTGTGTGTGTCATTTTTGTGTGTAAGAAAAGAGATAGTAAGCGGTAGAGGGTGTTTTTCAGTATGTCGCCTTCTCTCCATCTGGGTGTTAGCGAGTGGGGGGATTGCCTCAGAAATTCCCTGTAAAAGTTGCCTCACCACAATGGCTTTGGGATAAATGTACTAGTTTTACCCTAATGACTTGTGACTGTACTTGGGATAGCTTAACACCCTTTTGAAATAAATTGTATTCCATGCTATTCAATGTCCTTTTTCGATCCTTTTTGCCGCGTCCTCAATGGAAGTTTCTAGACTGTGGGGAGTCTGCTAAACTGTCAGTCCTGCTGTGTTTTACAAGCCCAGAAACACTTTGTTATTTTATATAAAAGCAGCCAGGCAGGTTTGCTGAATACTTTTGGCATTTTATGTGGGAGGATGAAGGAGGGATGGAGGGAGGCAGAGAGAGAGCAGGAGAGGAAAGGTGGAATAAACAGCCCTATTAGTGGAGCGGTCTGAGGATCGGCACGTGGCCCCACGCTGCAGCGAGCAGCAACCACCGGCATAATAATGCAACACAATGCTGGAGCATGGCCCTGGACCTTTGATTTGTTTTATGTGTCTCTGGGTTAGATTACACTGAAAGCTCCTTTTGAGTTTGCTAACACTTCTAGTTACGGAGTTACTAAGACCTGTGTCCTGTCTAAATATGGTATTATCTATGGTCATCTATGGTATTTGTATGACCCTGGATGCTCATGCATTTCTAACATTTACAAAACCATTTAACAGTTATGTCTTAGTCTGATCTGGCGCTGATTGATGTTGGCAGTCTACATTTTTTCCTGGGTTACAACAAGGCAACACTTTCCATGTAAAGTTCCCTGATACGAACCCTTAAGTAATTAATACTAACAAACGAAATACGTACATTTTAGATAACAATGTAGAAGAAATAAAAGCTTTGCTCTTTTGTATTAAACAATTACGGCAATTTGCAAATGACTGTCCTGTTTAAGTCTCAAGATGGACTTTAATTTTACAATGCATTTTACCAGTGAATGTCTGCATGGTCATGTTGTATAGTATTTTGTGTATCCCATTTTGCAATCCAAATGTAATCGTATGATAGGTCATTGCTATAATACCAGAGTCACCATAGTTTAATAGCAAAATAAGCCAACTGAGTTGCTTGCAGTTGCTACATGGTAAGATTTAAAATTCGCGCTGCAGTGGTTCCTGCAGGATGGTAAAAAGAAAAAAAACTCAGCTAGCCACAGAAACCTTTTCCGATGATAGGCACGGCCTCATGAGAGACCTCAATTCAAACGCTGTATGGGATATATCAGACCTTTGTCTCACCCCCTGTGGGGTCAAAACGACAAGACCCACTCCTCTCATCAAAGTCATGTTCTCCCTTTTCCTCTCTCGCTTCCCACCTCTCTATCCAGCCAGGTCAGGCTATTAAATGGTAGAATACATTATAGAGAAAGGGGGAAGGTGGGGGCTAATAGATTGGAATATTATAACCATACAATAATTTCATGAAAAAGTCAAGGAGGGATCATCGTTCTTATTAAGTCCAAGAGAAATTGAGGCTGAAAAATGTTCAAATAGAAAATGTTAATGCCAGGCTATACTACATGTAATTGTGCCTGCACCATTCCCTGGGCTGGCCCCATTCATGCCACTTTATTAGTGGTAATTGAGGATATGAATTATAAATGGGGGGGTGATTTCTCTCCTCCTTCTCATTGAAAGTGAAGCGTAATGACCACTGCCATTGTTTAACCTTCATAATCTTCTGTTCTCATTTCTTTGCTTTGCTCTCTCCTGCCCCTTTTTCCTTTTAACTTCTTAACTTGTATGGGTTTTTCTTTTATTATTCTCTCTGCTTATTTCCATTCTTGTCACTCCCCATTATCTCCTCTACTCCTCTCTTTTTTGTCTTCCCCTTTCCTTCTGTATCTTTTTCAGGCTTCTGTTCTACAGTCCTCTGACCATTGTGGTCTGAAATTTGAACTACAGTATAAGAGTTTAAAGGTACCCTAGATACACACACATACATGGATACAAACACACATAATTACACACCCACACACTTAGATGAGGGGGTTGGCGGTGCTTTTTACCTTGCTGTAATTGCTTAATAAGCCCCACCGGTGATGTGTATGCCCCAGGCGAGGGATCCAGCAACGGGGGCTGGGGGTTTTCTTGGCATCGTTTCTGAGAAGTTCACTTTTTTTATTTAGGCTTTTTAAATATCAGCAGCTCCACACCTACCATCCAACAAAGTCCATTAGCCCCGGCCTCTCACCCACGACCAGTCTGCTTTTTATTTACAACATCAAACGTTTCACTTCATTAAATTACCTTTTCTTTCCCCTCCCCTCCTTACTCTCCTTCTCTCAAAGCACTCTTAGTTGCATTTAGTTGAAACATGTTTTCCGAAACAAAAGGAGTGGTGGAGTGTGGGGGGGGGGGGGATAAAACAGCCCTCCGATGCAGTCTGCAGTGGTTTTATAGCGGGGTATAATGGGCAATTGGGAGAAAGTATTTAATAGGAAACCGACATCGCGCTGTAATGCAACTGTTGTTAAAGTGGACTGATTCAGCCGGTGTCTCTGAAACGTGGAGGGCTGCTGTTCGCCATTTTCCCTTTTGAAGTCATTAACTGCCTTTTAAGTGGTGATGACTGCATGACTCTGTTCTGGAGACACTTGAGTTTGTGTGTGTCCTGAGCTGTGGTGTCAACGTATGCAGCCAATTGAACACAGTGTGTGCAGAATCAAACCAAACTGTAGTGTAGGTTTTAAGGAGTGGGGTAAAACACAATGATGCAGGTGGATTCTTTGCCAAAAAAAAGATAAAAACTTTAGTTAAATATATTTTCTCAGTAAAATTATGTGTTGTCACTTAACCCATTAAACATTCTGACCTGGATCTATTTCTTCAAAAAGTGTGCCCCCTACCTTAATTATAATTTAAAATGAAATAAACAGAATGTGATACAATTACATGTGTCCATTTCTAAAGTGTTCTAACACAATTGATTGCTGTTTAGCTCCAATCTCCCATAAGATATGCAAGACGTTGTGTGTAAAACCCCTCTGAAACCCAAATCTTTTACTCACATTTCTTTTCTTCTCCGCCATTGATCGAGAGTTTGATTTGATCTAGGTCCCTCATGTACTGCCACATCTGCAGCTTGTACTGCTGTGTGAAGCGGGCGTCAGCTGTGTGAGCATATAAATGAAACCAGAGAAGAATGAAAGCTAAACATTCTCCAAGATCAATATCCCAATATCTAACATCAGGGAACTCCAATAAGTACAACGCCAGGGACACTTCAATGGCAACATCAAGGCAGCAGGGTTTACACATACACACACATACACACATGCAAACGATTAGTGGGTTTCAGATAGTGATCAGGCAAGCACCATAAAATCCATCCTACTTAGGCGAAAGGAATAATCCATTTGGGGACAGGTTTCAATACGGTCCATACTAACCATGTCACGGTGAAGCTCTCACCAAAAGCAATGGGGATAATTTGGGGCAGAGATACATTGGCACATTTTTTTAAGCAATGAAGTGAGGTCATATTGCCGGAAGCAGAGATAAGAATTAGCAATCAATGTTCATCAAGGTGGTTAACCTAATGGGCCTAAGGCCAACAAATGTGACCAAATACTGCTGGTTAAAATCATTTTAAGCTATAGGGTTCGCTTTTGGTTGATTGAGGCATTGGGGACATTTTGACCATTTGCTTTCTCATCAGAGTTTAAGATTTATACCTGACTGACATATTATTTAAACGTGGATTAAGACATTCTACAGATATTTGCAGATGTGACCTATGATGGGTTCATTTAATAAAAAAGGAGACACCAGGCAGAGGAAAATGTTTATGAAAACTCCCTCTGCAATTCCTCCTTTTTGCTCATCTGTCACCCAAATTATTAAGTAGCCTCCATTAGTCTTAGGGCATCTTTGTTTGGACAATAAGCAATGAGGCTGAACTAATGACCCTTACCCTAATCACATCAGAGGAGAGGTGGGTGCTCCTATAAACGTATCTGTGTGTGTGTGTGTGTGTGTGTGTGTGTGTGTGTATTTGCGCAAAGTAATGACCCCAACCACCAGTGGTCATCGAAGCACTGACCACCACTGGTCGATACCCTCCCATCTATCCAACCATCTCAACCATCTTACCCATCCTTCCTCTTCCCACAAAGCCCATTCACGGCCCCAATCAATGTCAAATTATGGGTTATTTATTGAATAATCAAAAAGGTATTATGGGTCCGACTGGCTGACTAGCCTGCAGTGGTTGACAATAAGGAAATAGAAGGTGGTGGAGGGGGGGGGGTGACTATTTATCAGCCTAGCTGCCATGCATGCATTTAAAATTAGGGTAATCAGTTGGCATGTAAACAGTAGGCCCAGCAGCTGGCTGCCAGACAGCTAGGCTATTACTCACTTGCCACTTATCATCGCTGACGTGTATGTCTGTGTGTGTGTGTGTGTGTGTGTGTGAGTGTGTGAGTGTGTGTGAGTGCGTGTGTGTTTGTTTGAATGCGTGCATATATCAAGAGGTGACAGAGTATGCATTTAGGGATTGGTGGTACTTGTGTTTGTTGTGAAAGAGTCTGTGTGTGTATATATGAGCTTCTTTATATTATGTAAGTCAGTATTGGATCCCCTTTAATCCAGCTTTTCCTGGAGCTTTCAACCGTATCCACTGGTCTTCATCAGCTGATAAAGTTTGCTCAGATGTCATGGTCATGTCACATCACAACAGAGCTACCGTTGTTAAAAACAGCATGAGATGCAGCTCCAAAATATCAAGTAATTAATCTTTGATATAAAAATGTTTTTTGTACATTATTTTTGCTATTTTGATCTGATAGGTAAAAATCATATTTCTTTGTTTCATAAAGGTTTGTATTGTTTATATGACAACATATGCATATACGTTCCTAAAAAAAAGTTAGGGTATATATGGTTTCCAGTAATTCTTAACTTTCTTAGCTGAAATTTGTATTTACGTGGATACATTGGTATTCAACACAGAGTCTTTTGTGACAATGGTGGCATGACCACACACACACAAAAAAAAAAAAGTATTTATAATCAATGCAGAAGACTGTAGGGGTTAAGATTTGAAACCCCGAGTCCCTAGGCCACTTGTAAACTAATCTGCCAGGGCAGCCTTTGTGTCAGAGGTCAACAGACATCATTACAGCGGGTGTGTAGGGGGCAGAGGAGAGGGCAAGTCTGCGTATGTGTGTGTGCGTGAGTGTGTGTTTGTGTGAAGGGCAGATGAGAGGGCAGGGTTGTCCGCTGTGGGCAGATCGTCTTTCTCTCCAGAGCTTTGGCCTGTGAGGATTGGCTGCGTGCGGCTGGGTTAAGAGTGGAGGGCTCACTCTGACAGGGAGGACCAGACTTGGCAGACAAGACCTGATTTGTGTTACAAGCAAACACTACTACAGACTGCAAGGAATAAAAGCGTATGATAATATCTTAGTTTGAGTGTGTGTCAACGGTAACAAGATATGTTGTAAGGACGAGGAGTACTATACCAGGGATGTCAGTCGGTACATTTTGTGACGGCTATAGCTTCGAAAACCGTGAAAGATATAGAATGAAACATTACATTTGTTTTAGTTGAGATCAAAATGAAGGTTGGGTTTGAAGATGGGTGTGGGTTCAAGAAAGGGAGCTGGTAGGGGGAGGAAGAGGGGAAGGGACCAATGAAACCAACCACTTTCAGCACCTGACCACATTTCGCAGGTTTAATGCCATTGCAAGATGGTCTTTAGTAAGGGATTATGAAACTCAACATGGTTACTGTCCCTCAAATTCAAATGCACCATGTCCACCATGCACCATGTCTTTGTCGAAACCATGCATCCACTATTGACCAATAACAAGGATATCTGAATTTGAATGCCAGTTCACCTAATTCCCAACAAAACAAAACAATCATTTTAATTCAATAAAAATAACATCTTTGTAATTTGGATGAACATATCCTTTAATAGGAAATGAAACGTGTGTACAGCTATATCTGTGAATGCACAGTACACTTATGTCTATACATGCGTGTCTGTCACGCTGACTGAGGTTAAACCTATAGCTTCAGGGTCTGTCTCTATGTATTAAATAAAGTGGCGTCTCGGTGTGTTCCCCTTAAACAGCCCTATCAATCTGGCCCACTTATGGACTCCATAAATTACAAGCCAATCACAATGCCTCACTAATGCTCTGGCTGGAGCCACTGTGCATGGGAGGCAGGGAGCAACAAGGTTAGTAAGGAGGAAAGGAAAGGAAAGGAAAGGAAAGAGGGGCTGCTGGAAAGAATGGTGATACACAAAGTGCAAGAAAGTAAAGAAAATTGGACAGTAACAGTTATAGAAGGAGAAATAAAGAGATTTTTTTTTAACCATCCTCACCTCTATGTATCAGTCAATCTATTTGTCTCCACTTGTGCTTTTAAGACCGCCGTACTGTTGACACTTATTGCATGTCGCCATATTTTCATCCCTGAAAAAGCATTAGAAAAGCCAATGCTGGGGTGGGGTAAGTGAATTAGGATTGGTTTTTGCCTCCCCTGGCCACAGAGGGAGGTAGGGTTACCCACAATAAGATCAGAATGAGACCAATTTTGTTTCCGTCGCCATTCAAAACAAACAATGGGCACCTAATAGCCCTGCAGCATCTGTGGCCTCGCTCGGGCCAAAACACACATGATGGCCCCTGGTCGATAGATGCCGACAGCTAGATGGACGAGAAGAGTCACGCACAAAAGCACACACGCTGCCGCACACTTACGTAGGCAGACAGGCTCGCGTGATGTTGCCTGATAGCCGCGAGCTGCCTGGAACACTAGTTAGCGGTTGGTGTAAAAGTGGCCTGAGTGCTTCTGAAGACACCGATCATATCAGCGAAAAGAGGAGAATAGGGGCTTATCGACTCAGAGAGGGTGACGGACAGGGAGGGAAAGAGCCAGGATTGGTGGTCATGTCTAGCAACACATACTGTAGGTGATCTAATCTTGGGGCATTACACTGACAGACAGGCAGTGGTTACTATTTGAGGACAGGAATTGATATATGGAAGAGTTGCATCCGTGTTGTTCTGTCTGGGATAACTACAAGTTAAAAGGCCCACATGCATTCATTTTGTAAACCAAACATATTTGTTCCAGCTTTTTTTGCTGATATTTAATGAATAGCTTTGGCCTTGGAACACATATACTATAACAAGGAATAAGACAACTGCCAATTTAAGCTATACAAAAATGGGAGTGATATAAAACAAATGATTATCGAAAAGAATGAGGCCTTCATTCGTTCAACTGAACATACAAAGAAGCCCAATTCTTCAATAGGTCCCCCTCTCGTATTCGACCCAGGGAGATTGGCTAGAGCTAAATTGTTCTGCCTTAAAATCTATAGTTAACTCAAGGAAATGCGGGTAATAATTTGTGATAACAAGGAAGATGCCTCTCTAATTTGCCCTCTGGGTTCTACAGGAAGGATGCTGCAGGTACAGCAGCCTGACCTCACACTGCCCTCAGCTAATGACATTAGGACAGACACCTTGGTGCTGTAACAGGGTCACCCGTGGTGCACCTATACACACACATGCAGACCTGCACGCAAACCAAATGGCCTATGAACATGCACACACAGGCGCACACACACACACACACACAGTCCCAAGTCCCCTGGGCGAGCCGTTAAAGAAGCTTCCCCTCTCCGGTCGCCTCTCATTACAGCCCATTAGTCAGGTGCTTCTATCAGCTTTATGTATGTGTGTGTGTGTGTGTGTGTGTGTGTGTGTGTGTGTGTGTGTGAGAGAGTGTGTGGGGTCACCGTTCACTGGCTAACAAGTGGGGTAACAGAGTTAGCAAGGGAGAGGCTAAGGGAGGAGGGGTGCTTACACCTGCCCACACACACACACACACACACACACACACACACACACACACACACACACACACACACACACACACACACACACACACACACACACACACACACACACACACACACACACACACACACACACACACACACACACACACACACACACACACACCACACACACACACACACACACACACACACACACACACACACACACACACACACACACACACACACACACACACACACACACACACACACACACACACACCCTGGGGGTATCGATTGCAACCGCCATTTCACCTTTGCCTCCGTGACCTCCCCAACGATGTGTTTATTTACTCCACGGCGCACACAAACACACACGTTTGACACACGCTGCCTGTCACACACACACAAGTAACAAGGGCATTAAGGAAGCATATGGGAGGCCGCTGTCACATTAGTTTAAATAACCCCCACAACACGGGGCACATGGAGAGTAACTCTTTGGCCTTCCTTGAGTCATACAGCTCCACCTGAGACTAAGGAGACAGGAAATAATGGTAGAAGGGAAGTGGCCAGAAAAGGATGGAAGGAAGATAGAGGAAGATTGAGTTTTTGAGGATTGTTCTGATGGCAAGGCATGCAAACTAATATTTGAACACAAGGCAACAACTATAAGTCTACATTTTGTTACAAATGTTCTTAACAGAAGTCAGAACGGCACTGAGAAAGTGCAGTGTTATATCCACGATATAAGCCATGCCCGTAAACAAAGCGTAAGATAATGCTACGTTATTTGGATTTGCTCCAAAATATAATGGTTTCTGTCATACCCTTTCACAACGTACCTAAAAACTGGGCCAGTAGGTTGTACGTAATCCTGCTGACAGGCAAAAAATCCAAGGTAATAATCCGTCACATTTCTCACATGAATAAATGTCACCCCCCTTTAGCAGCCCTTCCCACCCACACGATGCCTACACGATGGAAGGGCACATCTTATCATCTGCCCCCCAAACCTCCCAATCAGAACATGTACATACACACACAGAGATTGCTTTTATCTATGAGGGACTACCTACCTACCCTAAGGTGTCCTCTGTTAAGAGGTCACTGAAGGATCTCAGCAGAAGGAACCTGACAATCCACACATTCAATCATTTTCGCCCCCCCCCCCTCTTTTCTTCCTTCTGACACTTCAGCTGATAACATTATAACATAACGTTGAAGGGTCTTAAGATACGCAACATAGACTTTTATGAGTCTGCCAACCCCTTGATGAACTTTACCTGGATCCACCGTGTGAGAAAGGCAACACATAAAGCAAAGAGATATGGTAGAACGTGAACCTACATGGACTAGCATGTTGCACTGTACATAACCACTACATAACTTTATTATTTCAATGATGTTGCAACATGATGTTGATACTGCAGACTTTGGTAATGCTAATTTATCAGTAATAGGTTAAGTGAACAAATCATACCACTTATAACTTTAACTCATTTTATGGTGCCATTTACAATACAGTAACGACACAGAGTAGGCAGCAAAGTCCAAGTCAGTTAGTTATTGGTTGAATTACTGACAAACAAAGGGAATGCTATAACTGTAATACTCAGAAGTAAGTGCATGTGTATCCATGTGCATATTTTTGTGTTTGAATATGGTACAGTTTGCATGTGTGTGTGTCGGTGTGTTTGAATTGTCAGCCAGCTAGTAGCCAGGCATGTCATACATAGTGATTAGTAGTAAAACTTTAATGGGGATCCATACATATGTCTAGCTGTCAACTTTACGATCAAGCCTCACCATGCCAGCCTGGACTACAGACAGCCAGGACACAGACGCAGTTGTACAAACACACACAGAGACAGAGTGTGTCTCTTTCTGTCTATTTTTTTGCGGTGCCACAGGGGCCAGTACCGTCACGGTGCTGTCAACGCCGGGTGCTCAGGGCCCTAAATGAAGGCATCAAGCGCTCACATCCCCCGCTGTAATAAAACCCAGTCAACAAGCCCCCGCCGCAGGCAACACATAATGGGCTTTTTATTTCCGTTTGGTCGCCCCAGCCTACTGAATTAAAGCCCAGTTTGGTGAATGGAAGACAAGGTGGTCTCAAGGTCACTGAGTGAGCTAGAGGGTGAGGGGAACACCTTTAGGTTTCAACACGACATCCACAAAATGCACAGGTCAGACGGTAAGGCATTGCAACATGAATTAAAAAATCCAAGACATGTTTTCATGGAACGTTTTCTAAATGTTCTCATGTGCGTATTATATTTGAGCAATCACGTCTTTAATTTACATTTTTGTTTTATTTTGGGGTTTAAATGAGGTACCCATATCATATCCTAGCATTTACACTTTTTCAAGCTAATGTTTCAAAAACATGTTCTAAGCTGACATTTCAGCTGTAGTAAAAGTAAAGGCATTTACAGAATGGAGTGTTAGGAATAATATTCATAATTGCCTGTGAATATTGTATGAAGGGCTTTTTTTGTCAAATGTAAGAACTTTGACGGATGTATCTGGTATGGTCTGCCGTTACCATGGTTTGATAGATGTAATAAAGTTAGCCTTTTTGGTTTTGACTACGAATCCTGTGTTGTTGTACAATAATCCTCAAAGATGTAGCCGCAAATCAACGCTGCTGGCACCATTTCTAGTGAGAAGAAGCTACACGTTAGCGGTTCCACTAATGAGGAGTGCAATTTGGAAGCAGGCCAACAAATCCACCGTGACCCCCAATGATCCCACCTACCTGCCTCATTTAGGGAGCAACAGGAAGCAAATGATCTCTTCCCAAAAAGGTCAAGGGTCAGTCCATGTTGTTGTGTCGGAGCAGACTAACTGCTGGCATGTTTTGTTTGTGTGAGCATGTGTGTGAGAGAACAGGATACTCCATGTGTGATGGTATTCGGTAATGAGAGGAAAAAACAACAGCGGAACAGACTGTAAACAGCGACAGGTGTCTTGTTAGGTTAGAATTACCATGGCACACAAGAACACACACATACACACTTACACACCTGCAAGCCACCATCTGGTAAATACTCTGGAGGAACATTTGAGCGTTTTGTTTTTGTAACTGACAAGATTATACAATGGGAGTGAATGCCAAATGTATTCAGTACACTTTAAGCTTTCAATTAGATGTATGATTAGAATTTGGAAACAACGTTTAATAATGACAACACGTATCGACTGAGTCAAATTTGAATGATGGTGTATTTTTATTACTGAATGTGGGGGTTATTAACATCTTACTATGTCCACATGTAATGTTTAACTAATCAAAAAAAGGGCCAACACTAGAAAGAATCATTCGATTTGGATATGAGCCAATCTGTTAGTTACACAACTCTGATAAAGTTCAATGATCAGCTTCTGCCAGTTTTCTGATTAAAACTACTGGTACAATTCATATCATTCAACAGTGTGCAATAAACCTAGAAAAAGAAAGGGATAAACCCAAATATGAAGTAATAATTGATAGAAAATCCTACAGAAAACCTGTTTTTGAGCTTTTTCAAATATATATCTCTATATATTGAGTTTGGTCTGGGCTGTGTTTTTTTTCTTTGGGATAATGTGCCAAAAATGTGAACACCTTGGTGTGTCAATGGTTAGTTGAAGGCCCATTACTTGGCAATGGCTTTGTTTCAATTTGGTGTGGTAGAAGTTTGGAATTTCATCTCCGTCCAACACCATTGGGATGAATTGTGCCAGGCCCAAAAGGCAACATCGTGGGTGTTCACATACTTCGGAACGTTAAGTGTGCTTTTACAGGTGTAGAGGGGAGGGGCAATGTCAGTTGTCAATTATAGCAAGCCAAATGACAAAAGTTGACATTAGAGGTTTTTTCCAAGAAATACAGCTGAAAGAGACATGTCATTATGGAAGTGGCTAACCATCACTGAAGTACTTAGTGCATTTCTCCTGATAGAGCCAGCTAGACTCCCTTTCAGGTGATACTTTACTTAATTGAGTGTGAAACCTTTATCACTATCAAGACAGAGACGTGAAAGAGAGATAGACGGATGAGAAAAGAGAGGTGAGAAAGAGATGGAGGTATAGGATGAAGGAGAGGCCAGAGAGAGACTTAAGAAGAGGAAAGAAAAGGTGGAGAAAGGAGAAGACGACGTGAGAGGTGAATGAGTGTCCCTCACCAGATGGAGTGGTCATATAGGCAGGTACCCTCCAAATGAACCTCCACCCCTCCCCTCGTATTAACCCCCATTCCCTCCACCCCCAGTATACTGAACCCCACCACTCCGTCATGCTATTACCTCCCTGTCTCTTTCATTATCTGCCGTGAACTCTAGGTAACCTCGTCGTGGCCATTCTTTATGTCATGGCCCGCAACGCAAGCCGTGATTTAGGCCCATCCAGTCCACCTAATTTGATTTCATCATCACGGGGCGCAGCGAGAAATAGGGGGGAGGAGGGTTATGTTGTGGGAGAGGAGAGGGGGAGACCAGAAGGGAGAGGGAGGAGAAGGTGGAGGTGATGATGGTGGAGGGTTTTGAGGGAAAGAGGTAAAGGGATCTCAGGAGGGGGTCACATTGATAAGCGTTAGCCGAACGACTTGAAGAGGCTAATAAAGTCATCAAGGCCTTCGTTACATGGCCATAATATTCACCCTAAAACACTGATAACTATTACCAGGCCCAATCATTAGCCAACATTAATAGCTTTTACCTCCTCTACACCCCTGTCCACCTCTACGTCTCTTTACGCTGCTGTCGCTTACACTTTTATTCCTTTAGGTACATTCCATTCCTTTATCTCTCCTTTAATTAAGACCAAGATAGCCCAAAAAACACTCAACTATCCTTCCGAGAAGGGCAACAGTGTGTCATATCAGACCACCAAAACATGATAAGTTACATGTTTATTTTAGATCAGAAAATGTCATTCTAGATCACTCTTGCATCCTGTTTCCTACCAACAATCAGTGCTGTTTTTTACAGACGTAACCCTAAACCTAAGACTCTGATCCGTCCTTAATTTTAAACAATCATTCTAACATGGGCGCCATTTCTAAAAAATGCTCATATGCATTTGGAAGGCAATGTAAAATGACTTTAATGTCAAATGTCCCTATGGGGTATTGTGGGGCTGTGTTTTTATTTATACAATTCCTCCATTCATTTCTACACTATTCTATACAAGTTATACAAGTTTTTGAGCATGCATAGTCAATGTAGTGTCTATTCATCTGTGTGTTTATATAAGTTATCGGAGTCTCTCTGCCCTAACAGCTCATGTGACAATTAGCCAATGCAGAGAAGAAATAAAAGCCTGACACTCCACAGCTGCCGATAGCATGTTTCTATCATTGACACTTCGCCTACACGATGGAAGCACGCTGGCGCACACACTCGTGCACAGGCACATATTCACATGGACAGACAGTCGTGCACCCTCCTCTGTTTGACACACAGACACAGTCATTGCGGGGTAATCATCAGCCATTAGGATACATGGAGAAAGACAACAAAGCAAAGTGTCTTCATGGCCAAACCGGCTATTATCTTTCACTCAATACACCATAAAGGAAAGGAGGACATTTAGAGAGGCCGCACTGTTAAGACCATACATGTAGTTAACTTTGAGTTGAGCCTCAGATGAAATTACGTTATGTCTTTGTTAGCTTGTTATAGTAAGGAGGGGGGGAGTTGGAGACGGAGAAAGACAGACATTCAAATAGAAAGTCTAGACAGAGATGCAGAAATGATACTCTTCTTCCTCCCTGTGTTTTCTCTCCTGAATGCTTTGAGTTGCCGGCAAGCGATGTCACAAACACACTCTGGCAGCTCGATGGAAGTCCAAGTGCAATGAGGCATCTAATTCAACTGAAAATAATATTCTGTGTACAAATCAACTTTTCGAGGGTACGGATAAGCAAAAAAAGAAAGGGAGTGACGGATTGAATACACGACGATGATTGAATACAAATCTATAGGTAATGACATCAGTGTTTTCGCGTTTAAATCGGGAACCATCTATCAAAGTCAGAGCTGAGGAGAACGCCTCTTCACTCTTCAATATAACTGTTTGACGGGAACTACATGGTAGTGCATAACGATCGCTTGAATGCGATTATCTTCCAGAGGGGGAAAAATGGCCATCTATTTTCAGAGTGTTTGAGAGCGTTTGAGTGTGTGTAACAAAGTCAACCCCAGACACTTGTACAAACCTCTCCTGTTCCAGAAAGGGTATTTATGCTTGACATACGCACACACGCACACGCACACGCACACGCACACGCACACGCACACACACACACACACACACACACACACACACACACACACACACACCGATTGTTACTGAAGCTATTCACCTGTCAGTCAATCAGCTGCCAACTGTGGTCGTTCAGTTGTGATGATGCATGTGGGTAGATTTGTGCTTGTTGGACATGTGTATTTAAGTGTTTGAGTGCACATTGCAAAAAAGCAAAGGACTTTATGTGCAAGAGCAATTTAGGTGTCAGTCCTAAAACAACCAAGTAACAGTTGTAAGGTGGAGTTATTTCAAGTAATATAACAAAAGTATTCATTTGAACCGGAAGGACAATGACAAGTGAATTAGTTTGAACTCACAACGTGTGTTTAAGACCATTAGAATTTGACGCCAAGGGGTCTTGAACAATCATCTGTATGATAATAGACCTACCAAATGGTTCTAAGGCCAATTAAATAACATGTGGGAGTTACAGTGGGTTCTGTTGCTACTGTGACTAAAAACAACTTGGCACACACTTGACTTCCTGACAAAACCCCGGAAAGTCACTAGGCCTACCAATCAAACCGATCTTATTGTCAATAAGTGTATTTTAGAGGTTCTGCTAGGCATATTTTGGAACTTTACACGAGCCAAGCTAGCCGTTAGCCTCTGTTTTTAATCGTCATGCGCAGTTCGTCCTTTAGATTGTCTCATCTAAATATGGGGGAAAGGAAATATTTCCAAAAACAACAATCTATTATTTTTAAGAAAAAATGTAAATGTATTTCTACTTGTCTCTTTTTTTAATGTTAGCCATTGCTCACACCTGATGTCAAAAACAGTTATTTAAGTGCTCTGGTGGTAGCGTCAACACCCCTGCAGCCCCTGTGTTTGCTTGTACATGTACTGTACTGTATAAAGCTAGTATGGGAGGGAGATTTACTTGGGAGGTAGGATGTTAATATAATCGATAGGAATGAATGCCAAGACTGAGAATTTGAGTTGTAAGAAACCATATATTTGAATAGATATTTCAAGCCAACATTTTTCCAAATCATTTCTATTTGGTGAGAAGCATCACTGCTGCAGCAGTAGAGCAAACATCCAAAACGTGACACTTCAGTGACGACTAAATATTTAATCAGCGCCAGTTATTTTCTGCCAGGTTATGCCTCCATCTGCGTAGCACCAGATCATATGTGTGTGTATCAGTGTGTGTGTTTTCTTGGGACCTCAAAATGAAGGAGTAGAAGAAAGGACTGTCTGAATTCTTCTCTGTGTTTCTCACTCACACACACTTAGTTTGTACTAATACTCTCATACTGGCATCATTACAACAACGCTGCTGTATGCAAAGACCACATGTTCAATTTAGGGAACGCCAAGATATCATTGATAATGATTACAGCGATGATGATGTGTGTATGAGAGGGAAACATAGAGGGTGGGGTCCATTGCATGAGTCATTGCGTAGCATATAGCGTGTATAGGTTCAGTTTCTCCTAATTTTGCTGCTGTGTGTAATCTCCATGTGTTCCATTTTATTTAAAGGGCATTATATGTGTTCATTTAGAGGGTGTCAGGGTCATTCTGGCATGCTCCGCTTTGAGTCTGTGATTTATTTTTAATCTTTGACTCGGAAAGCGTTCCAATTTATAACAAAAGTGTAATTTTTTTATCGCAGGACAAATAAGAGACACAAAAGTTGGACTTACCTGGGAGAAGAAGCCAAAAGAAGATGAACAGGACATAAAAAAAAAAGAGAAAGAGACAATATCAGAAACGTCACTAAGCGACATATAGCGTGTATTTCCACATTCAGCTTTTCTGCAACCATGTAATGATCTTTATATGAAAAAAGGACTTATTTCACAGCACCGCAAGATGACCGTAAATCCAAAGTCACATTATTCTGCACCGCAGTAATTATGTGAATAGCATGCATGTCAACAGTTAAATGTGTGTCGTGTTGGGAGTGTGTGTATGTGTGTGTGAGGGTGTACAGTTTTTTAATGCCATCCAGCAACACAGAAAAACCTTGTTAAATTCAAGTCGGGAACAGACGTTCTCCACGCGACCGCAACCTCCCTCCCTCCCTCCCTCCCTACTTCTATCTCCCCCCTCCCCTCCTTACTGTGGTGTAAACACAGATTGTTAGGTTAGGGGTTAAAAGTGTTGTGCTTAGATTCTCTCAGCACTAATCTGATTTCTGCTCTCTTTGCGCGTCTATATTTATTTGGTTTTGTCAACACTCAAATCTCCCTCCCTCTCTCCCTCCCTCTCTTCCTCTCTCTCCCCCTCTGTATTGATCGTTGCTAATGGATTGGCTCTGATTCCGGAGACGTCTAACATGCTTTCCTATCCTCTTATTTTCACCCGGGGAAATCAATGAGGAAAGGCCTGCAAATTTAGACAGGATCAGGTTTTAAGGAATCCACAGCGAGACTCAGCCCACCGGAGTGTGAGGAGAGTGTGTAGGGGGTTTGCTATTCAGGAAACAATGTGTGGCTTTATGGTAATTATGCACATGTTTGCAGTGATTTTGTGGTGAACTATGACCTGCATCATGAGGCCATCGATATGACCACAGTCGGATTGTATTTCCAGATTAATGTTAGCCTCCAAATATCCAGTTTCCCACTTTAAATCCACCTCAAGTTGCTTTAGAGATATAGTAATTGGAAGAGTATGATGCACATTTCACAAGTATAATCAAACACAATGTGTGTTTTTTTTTTTTTTCGATGGCTTCAAATGAAAGTGGCCCCATTCTGCGTATTGGGAATTCCCCTTTCCTGTAGTGTGTTATAAAGGTTTTTGTGAATGTAAATGGTCTGCAAGGCTAAATCCCAAAGTTCGCTGTGGAGAGAGTTCTCTCCCACACAATTGTTTTTGTAAATTGCGGCATTAGTACTACTCCTAAACACCGGACAGTCATTTGTCCATCACACAATCATAGTAAAGACAAACAGGCAAGACATGTGGATCTCAGTGTGGTATTTGGGGCCATGTTTTGACTGCAGGGCCCTACAAATACAACGCTATACACCTGTGAATAGCAGTTGGTCATGAATCGATAAATATATCATCCACACAGATACACCATACAGTATCTCTCTGAATGTATTTCTCGCTCTGGTTTCCTTCCTTTTTGGTGCTAATTTAACAACAACATTGCATACAGAACGGGGTAATCTTGCCCTTTGACCTTCATTCACTGTGCAGCTAAATGTGCTTAACTGCAGAAAACACACACAATCACACACAAACACACACACACACACTCAGAGGGATGAACATGGACAGAGACAGAGGTCCCCACTGCTGCTCAAACAACGGATGGAGCTGTGTTAAATCTGAGAAGGCAATCAATGACCAATGAGGAGTGTGACTGTGTGTGTGTGTGTGTGTGTGTGTGTGTGTGTGTGTGTGTGTGTGTGTGTGTGTGTGTGTGTGTGTGTGTGTGTGTGTGTGTGTGTGTGTGTGTGTGTGTGTGTGTGTGTGTGTGTGTGTGTGTGTGTGTGTGTGTGTGTGTGTGTGTGTGACATGCAGGGGGCAGAAGGGCCCAGCAGGTTTGAAACTCTATCCCGGGGCCAGATCATTTATAAATGGGAGGATATTGATGACTTTAGTGTGTGTGACCAATGAGAAGTGTGACTGTGTATGTGGGAGTGTGTAACTGTGCAGGGGAGAGATTGAGACTGTGTGTGTGTGTGTGTGTGTAGGTGGGAAGATATCAATGTGCTCCCTGCCTCTTCACACAGCAGAGCAAATTGGAGAAGTTGTCAGGAGTCACAACATGAGGGGCCAGCCAGGGGACGGGCAGGGCTGCAGGCAGGGTGGCGCTGAGCTGATGGCTGAACATGAGCAAGGCCCGGGGCATGATGGGATGTGAATGGGGGGGGAGAAAGGGATTGGTGTTTAATTCAATCTAGTATAAGGATGTTTTGAGATCTGTTTTTTCCTCTCAGGGTAAGTGAATAGGGTGGTTTTAATTATTTCCAACACATGTGAACTTGTGTGAACCATATTGAAAATATCTGAACAAAAGGGAGGGGAGGAAAAAGCCCTAATCTGCTGTTAAATCTATCAAGATCCTAAACATCCATTGGAAACAGGTACAGCTGCCTTACACTAAAATATTGAAGTTATAAAACTGAAAATGAGTGAAGTGGTTTTTACAATGATGGGTATTCACTTCGCCAAGGAGGTTTTGTTCATCTTTGAGCAGGAACATAGAAAGAAACTACTGGCCCAATTTCCATGACATTTGGTGGAATGGTGAAGCATGGGCCAAGGATGAATCAACTTGATTTCGGAGTGTATTGGCCTTGATGGACGTCTTCACTCTCCAAGTGAAATAGATAGAGAATATGAATGACAGGTCTTTTTTAAAGCCATATTTAAAACACCCAAACTCCTGTTTTAAGGACAGCAGTGATGGACACTCAGTGGATGTTGGGTAAACGGAGGATGGAGAGGCTGTTTCCCTGCCCCAACCCCTCCCTCTCCTGAGAGCTGGGTGCACTCGCCCCCCCCCCCCTCCCACCGCCACCACCCCTCAGATACATCCCCTTTACCCCGACACTTTCACTCTCCCACACACAGCAACGGAGTGGCCGCTGCTTTGTCCTCTTGCACAAACATTCCCACAGAAAAGAGGCAGAAAACCATTTACCCCCTTTTACTTACTACCCCCCCTCCTTCCAGCCCCCCCTTTAGAGGTTGTATTGGTGCAGAAAAGGCGATCCCGCCTCACTTTCTCCCTGCTTTTCCTCCCCCCGATTTCACACAACCCCACACACACACACGGATTCGAACATATGCGCACATACAAACCGAACCCACCCGGTCAACAGCTGTACATGAGGTGACAAATTGGGGTCTTTGTCTGCTTAAAGGGGGGTGGGGGAACCCCTACTTTGCACACACACATACACACACCAACACGCACACACATTGAGCCATCCACCTCCATTGTAGGCGAGTTCCATTGCATTCCAGACAATGTGCGTTGCCCTCCGATGTTTAAGAGGAGAAATATGGTGCTGCCTTTGTGGGAGGTAGAGAGCTTCAGTTCATTGAGGGAGTGATATAGAGACAGACAGATTAACAGGGAGAAAGACAGAGAGTGCATAAGACGGAGGAAGAGAGGAAGAGAGAAGGGATGGATTGAACAGCCACTCATGTGGAATGGATGGAAATGATAGTAAGGAACAAAAGAAATATAGCACAGAAAGTGTCTTGAAGAGAATGTGGCCACAAGGAAACTGATAGGAAGTTTAAAAAACGGATATAATTTACTTTAATTGAACATGTTTTGAACATAGATTTAGTACTTTAAACTCTTGGCCACCAGACCGCAAATAAGTAAGTTAAGTTGTTGCGGGAAAGTTGTTGGTAAAGACGGGAATTTAAATGTCCCTCATTTTGTTGAGTTACTGCAGCAAGCTCGGTTACAAATGAGTCTCGACAAACCTCGTAAAGACGTCCAGAATAGACCAAATGTCTCACCACACACATTATTACACCACTGGCTTCTCTGCAAAACATGGATGCATACCACAACATTTGCAAATACCAATGATAATATTGGTACATTCAGAGATTTTGCTAAAGCTACTATATAGCAGCTCATAGATCTGTTTAAATCAATTCAAACTAAAGCATTAACATTAGTTTTTTCTAGGTAAAATAACACATTTCACTTGAAATGAAAATGTCCCCAGTTAGTTGAGAGGGTTGATATGAATCAATGAAGGTGGTATCAGTCCTCTGCAAAAGTGTGAATAAGGTAATACTTTGTTGAAAAATGTAAAATAACTGTTTAAACTTCACCTCACTTTTACTAATCGCTTCTGTTTTGTTATTTATTATTTTATCTTTGCTCCAAATCCCATATATCTTTACTAAAAAAGAAAATGGAGACTTTTCTCAAAGACAAAGAAAAGTTGAAATGGGTCAAAATGAAACATAGTCATTAGGAAATAATTAGGGCTGTCAGTCGATTAAAATATGTAATCGCGATTAATCGCATGATGTCCATAGTTAATCGCACATTTTTTATCTGTTCTAAATGTACCTTAGAGGAATATTTTTCAAGTTTTTAATACTCTTATCAACATATGAGTGGACAAATATGCTTTATGCAAATGTTTGTTTATTATCATTGCAA